>NW_026961371.1:300000-450190 GCF_963924245.1 Chroicocephalus ridibundus | reverse complement strand
ACAGCACAAAGATATCTAGTTGATTTGAAGCAGTCCGAGAAAGTCTAAACATAATCGCCACTTCTCCCTCCTGGCACTTTCCATGTGGGAGATATAGCAGGATGTATATTGGTTTTGAGGACAACTCAATGGACAGTGTAGGGAGAAAAGTTCCTGGCTCCTTGAATGCCGTTCCTGGAGACACTGCGATCAATGTGGGAGATATGTCAAGATGTGTGTTGGTTTTGAGGACGGCTCTCTGGAGAGTCTTAGCAAAGAGGTCACAGGGATAATCAGAGCAATTCTCAGAGACACTGAGAACAAGCTCGACAGTTCCCTCCTGGCACTTTCCCTGTAGGAGATACCGCAAGACGTTTCTGTAGATTGGGCACAGCGCTCTGCAGGGTGTTAGCAGAGACTTTCCCGGGACAGTGAAACCCTATGTCAGAGACACTGAGAAGAAGCCCCAATGTTCCCTCCAGGCACTTTCAGTGTGGGTGCTTCTCCACGTGGTTCCTGGTTTCCCTGCAGCGCTGAAGAGAATGTTAGCAAAGAGGTAACCGGCACAGCGAAAACAGTACTCAAAGACAGGGGAGAGCAAGCTCTCTCTTGGCACTTTGGATGTGGGACATACAGCGAGATGTTTGCTGCTTTTGCGTTTGGCTGTTGGGAGATTTACAGCACAAAGATATCTAGTTGATTTGAAGCAGTTCCGAGAAAGTCTAAACATAATCGCCACTTCTCCCTCCTGGCACTTTCCATGTGGGAGATATAGCAGGATGTATATTGGTTTTGAGGACAACTCAATGGACAGTGTAGGGAGAAAAGTTCCTGGCTCCTTGAATGCCGTTCCTGGAGACACTGCGATCAATGTGGGAGATATGTCAAGATGTGTGTTTGTTTTGAGGACGGCTCTCTGGAGAGTCCTTAGCAAAGAGGTCACAGGGATAATCAGAGCAATTCTCAGAGACACTGAGAACAAGCTCGACAATTCCCTCCTGGCACTTTCCCTGTAGGAGATACCGCAAGACGTTTCTGTAGATTGGGCACAGCGCTCTGCAGGGTGTTAGCAGAGACTTTCCCGGGACAGTGAAACCCTATGTCAGAAGACACTGAGAAGAAGCCCCAATGTTCCCTCCAGGCACTTTCAGTGTGGGTGCCTTCTCCACGTGGTTCCTGGTTTCCCTGCAGCGCTGAAGAGAATGTTAGCAAAGAGGTAACCGGCACAGCGAAAACAGTACTCAAAGACAGGGAGAGCAAGCTCTCTCTTGGCACTTTGGATGTGGGACATACAGCGAGATGTTTGCTGCTTTTGCGTTTGGCTGTTGGGAGATTTACAGCACAAAGATATCTAGTTGATTTGAAGCAGTTCCGAGAAAGTCTAAACATAATCGCCACTTCTCCCTCCTGGCACTTTCCATGTGGGAGATATAGCAGGATGTATATTGGTTTTGAGGACAACTCAATGGACAGTGTAGGGAGAAAAGTTCCTGGCTCCTTGAATGCCGTTCCTGGAGACACTGCGATCAATGAGGGAGATATGTCAAGATGTGTGTTGGTTTTGAGGACGGCTCTCTGGAGAGTCTTAGCAAAGAGGTCACAGGGATAATCAGAGCAATTCTCAGAGACACTGAGAACAAGATGGACAGTTCCCTCCTGGCACTTTCCCTGTAGGAGATACCGCAAGACGTTTCTGTAGATTGGGCACAGCGCTCTGCAGGGTGTTAGCAGAGACTTTCCCGGGACAGTGAAACCCTATGTCAGAGACACTGAGAAGAAGCCCCAATGTTCCCTCCAGGCACTTTCAGTGTGGGTGCCTTCTCCACGTGGTTCCTGGTTTCCCTGCAGCGCTGAAGAGAATGTTAGCAAAGAGGTAACCGGCACAGCGAAAACAGTACTCAAAGACAGGGAGAGCAAGCTCTCTCTTGGCACTTTGGATGTGGGACATACAGCGAGATGTTTGCTGCTTTTGCATTTGGCTGTTGGGAGATTTACAGCACAAAGATATCTAGTTGATTTGAAGCAGTTCCGAGAAAGTCTAAACATAATCGCCACTTCTCCCTCCTGGCACTTTCCATGTGGGAGATATAGCAGGATGTATATTGGTTTTGAGGACAACTCAATGGACAGTGTAGGGAGAAAAGTTCCTGGCTCCTTGAATGCCGTTCCTGGAGACACTGCGATCAATGTGGGAGATATGTCAAGATGTGTGTTGGTTTTGAGGACGGCTCTCTGGAGTCTTAGCAAAGAGGTCACAGGGATAATCAGAGCAATTCTCAGAGACACTGAGAACAAGCTCGACAATTCCCTCCTGGCACTTTCCCTGTAGGAGATACCGCAAGACGTTTCTGTAGATTGGGCACAGCGCTCTGCAGGGTGTTAGCAGAGACTTTCCCGGGACAGTGAAACCCTATGTCAGAGACACTGAGAAGAAGCCCCAATGTTCCCTCCAGGCACTTTCAGTGTGGGTGCCTTCTCCACGTGGTTCCTGGTTTCCCTGCAGCGCTGAAGAGAATGTTAGCAAAGAGGTAACCGGCACAGCGAAAACAGTACTCAAAGACAGGGAGAGCAAGCTCTCTCTTGGCACTTTGGATGTGGGACATACAGCGAGATGTTTGCTGCTTTTGCGTTTGGCTGTTGGGAGATTTACAGCACAAAGATATCTAGTTGATTTGAAGCAGTTCCGAGGAAGTCTAAACATAATCGCCACTTCTCCCTCCTGGCACTTTCCATGTGGGAGATATAGCAGGATGTATATTGGTTTTGAGGACAACTCAATGGACAGTGTAGGGAGAAAAGTTCCTGGCTCCTTGAATGCCGTTCCTGGAGACACTGCGATCAATGAGGGAGATATGTCAAGATGTGTGTTGGTTTTGAGGACGGCTCTCTGGAGAGTCTTAGCAAAGAGGTCACAGGGATAATCAGAGCAATTCTCAGAGACACTGAGAACAAGCTCGACAATTCCCTCCTGGCACTTTCCCTGTAGGAGATACCGCAAGACGTTTCTGTAGATTGGGCACAGCGCTCTGCAGGGTGTTAGCAGAGACTTTCCCGGGACAGTGAAACCCTATGTCAGAGACACTGAGAAGAAGCCCCAATGTTCCCTCCAGGCACTTTCAGTGTGGGTGCCTTCTCCACGTGGTTCCTGGTTTCCCTGCAGCGCTGAAGAGAATGTTAGCAAAGAGGTAACCGGCACAGCGAAAACAGTACTCAAAGACAGGGAGAGCAAGCTCTCTCTTGGCACTTTGGATGTGGGACATACAGCGAGATGTTTGCTGCTTTTGCGTTTGGCTGTTGGGAGATTTACAGCACAAAGATATCTAGTTGATTTGAAGCAGTTCCGAGAAAGTCTAAACATAATCGCCACTTCTCCCTCCTGGCACTTTCCATGTGGGAGATATAGCAGGATGTATATTGGTTTTGAGGACAACTCAATGGACAGTGTAGGGAGAAAAGTTCCTGGCTCCTTGAATGCCGTTCCTGGAGACACTGCGATCAATGTGGGAGATATGTCAAGATGTGTGTTGGTTTTGAGGACGGCTCTCTGGAGAGTCTTAGCAAAGAGGTCACAGGGATAATCAGAGCAATTCTCAGAGACACTGAGAACAAGATGGACAGTTCCCTCCTGGCACTTTCCCTGTAGGAGATACCGCAAGACGTTTCTGTAGATTGGGCACAGCGCTCTGCAGGGTGTTAGCAGAGACTTTCCCGGGACAGTGAAACCCTATGTCAGAGACACTGAGAAGAAGCCCCAATGTTCCCTCCAGGCACTTTCAGTGTGGGTGCCTTCTCCACGTGGTTCCTGGTTTCCCTGCAGCGCTGAAGAGAATGTTAGCAAAGAGGTAACCGGCACAGCGAAAACAGTACTCAAAGACAGGGAGAGCAAGCTCTCTCTTGGCACTTTGGATGTGGGACATACAGCGAGATGTTTGCTGCTTTTGCGTTTGGCTGTTGGGAGATTTACAGCACAAAGATATCTAGTTGATTTGAAGCAGTTCCGAGGAAGTCTAAACATAATCGCCACTTCTCCCTCCTGGCACTTTCCATGTGGGAGATATAGCAGGATGTATATTGGTTTTGAGGACAACTCAATGGACAGTGTAGGGAGAAAAGTTCCTGGCTCCTTGAATGCCGTTCCTGGAGACACTGCGATCAATGAGGGAGATATGTCAAGATGTGTGTTGGTTTTGAGGACGGCTCTCTGGAGAGTCTTAGCAAAGAGGTCACAGGGATAATCAGAGCAATTCTCAGAGACACTGAGAACAAGCTCGACAATTCCCTCCTGGCACTTTCCCTGTAGGAGATACCGCAAGACGTTTCTGTAGATTGGGCACAGCGCTCTGCAGGGTGTTAGCAGAGACTTTCCCGGGACAGTGAAACCCTATGTCAGAGACACTGAGAAGAAGCCCCAATGTTCCCTCCAGGCACTTTCAGTGTGGGTGCCTTCTCCACGTGGTTCCTGGTTTCCCTGCAGCGCTGAAGAGAATGTTAGCAAAGAGGTAACCGGCACAGCGAAAACAGTACTCAAAGACAGGGAGAGCAAGCTCTCTCTTGGCACTTTGGATGTGGGACATACAGCGAGATGTTTGCTGCTTTTGCGTTTGGCTGTTGGGAGATTTACAGCACAAAGATATCTAGTTGATTTGAAGCAGTTCCGAGAAAGTCTAAACATAATCGCCACTTCTCCCTCCTGGCACTTTCCATGTGGGAGATATAGCAGGATGTATATTGGTTTTGAGGACAACTCAATGGACAGTGTAGGGAGAAAAGTTCCTGGCTCCTTGAATGCCGTTCCTGGAGACACTGCGATCAATGTGGGAGATATGTCAAGATGTGTGTTGGTTTTGAGGACGGCTCTCTGGAGAGTCTTAGCAAAGAGGTCACAGGGATAATCAGAGCAATTCTCAGAGACACTGAGAACAAGCTCGACAGTTCCCTCCTGGCACTTTCCCTGTAGGAGATACCGCAAGACGTTTCTGTAGATTGGGCACAGCGCTCTGCAGGGTGTTAGCAGAGACTTTCCCGGGACAGTGAAACCCTATGTCAGAGACACTGAGAAGAAGCCCCAATGTTCCCTCCAGGCACTTTCAGTGTGGGTGCCTTCTCCACGTGGTTCCTGGTTTCCCTGCAGCGCTGAAGAGAATGTTAGCAAAGAGGTAACCGGCACAGCGAAAACAGTACTCAAAGACAGGGAGAGCAAGCTCTCTCTTGGCACTTTGGATGTGGGACATACAGCGAGATGTTTGCTGCTTTTGCGTTTGGCTGTTGGGAGATTTACAGCACAAAGATATCTAGTTGATTTGAAGCAGTTCCGAGAAAGTCTAAACATAATCGCCACTTCTCCCTCCTGGCACTTTCCATGTGGGAGATATAGCAGGATGTATATTGGTTTTGAGGACAACTCAATGGACAGTGTAGGGAGAAAAGTTCCTGGCTCCTTGAATGCCGTTCCTGGAGACACTGCGATCAATGAGGGAGATATGTCAAGATGTGTGTTGGTTTTGAGGACGGCTCTCTGGAGAGTCTTAGCAAAGAGGTCACAGGGATAATCAGAGCAATTCTCAGAGACACTGAGAACAAGATGGACAGTTCCCTCCTGGCACTTTCCCTGTAGGAGATACCGCAAGACGTTTCTGTAGATTGGGCACAGCGCTCTGCAGGGTGTTAGCAGAGACTTTCCCGGGACAGTGAAACCCTATGTCAGAGACACTGAGAAGAAGCCCCAATGTTCCCTCCAGGCACTTTCAGTGTGGGTGCCTTCTCCACGTGGTTCCTGGTTTCCCTGCAGCGCTGAAGAGAATGTTAGCAAAGAGGTAACCGGCACAGCGAAAACAGTACTCAAAGACAGGGAGAGCAAGCTCTCTCTTGGCACTTTGGATGTGGGACATACAGCGAGATGTTTGCTGCTTTTGCGTTTGGCTGTTGGGAGATTTACAGCACAAAGATATCTAGTTGATTTGAAGCAGTTCCGAGGAAGTCTAAACATAATCCCCACTTCTCCCTCCTGGCACTTTCCATGTGGGAGATATAGCAGGATGTATATTGGTTTTGAGGACAACTCAATGGACAGTGTAGGGAGAAAAGTTCCTGGCTCCTTGAATGCCGTTCCTGGAGACACTGCGATCAATGAGGGAGATATGTCAAGATGTGTGTTGGTTTTGAGGACGGCTCTCTGGAGAGTCTTAGCAAAGAGGTCACAGGGATAATCAGAGCAATTCTCAGAGACACTGAGAACAAGCTCGACAGTTCCCTCCTGGCACTTTCCCTGTAGGAGATACCGCAAGACGTTTCTGTAGATTGGGCACAGCGCTCTGCAGGGTGTTAGCAGAGACTTTCCCGGGACAGTGAAACCCTATGTCAGAGACACTGAGAAGAAGCCCCAATGTTCCCTCCAGGCACTTTCAGTGTGGGTGCCTTCTCCACGTGGTTCCTGGTTTCCCTGCAGCGCTGAAGAGAATGTTAGCAAAGAGGTAACCGGCACAGCGAAAACAGTACTCAAAGACAGGGAGAGCAAGCTCTCTCTTGGCACTTTGGATGTGGGACATACAGCGAGATGTTTGCTGCTTTTGCGTTTGGCTGTTGGGAGATTTACAGCACAAAGATATCTAGTTGATTTGAAGCAGTTCCGAGAAAGTCTAAACATAATCGCCACTTCTCCCTCCTGGCACTTTCCATGTGGGAGATATAGCAGGATGTATATTGGTTTTGAGGACAACTCAATGGACAGTGTAGGGAGAAAAGTTCCTGGCTCCTTGAATGCCGTTCCTGGAGACACTGCGATCAATGTGGGAGATATGTCAAGATGTGTGTTGGTTTTGAGGACGGCTCTCTGGAGAGTCTTAGCAAAGAGGTCACAGGGATAATCAGAGCAATTCTCAGAGACACTGAGAACAAGCTCGACAGTTCCCTCCTGGCACTTTCCCTGTAGGAGATACCGCAAGACGTTTCTGTAGATTGGGCACAGCGCTCTGCAGGGTGTTAGCAGAGACTTTCCCGGGACAGTGAAACCCTATGTCAGAGACACTGAGAAGAAGCCCCAATGTTCCCTCCAGGCACTTTCAGTGTGGGTGCCTTCTCCACGTGGTTCCTGGTTTCCCTGCAGCGCTGAAGAGAATGTTAGCAAAGAGGTAACCGGCACAGCGAAAACAGTACTCAAAGACAGGGAGAGCAAGCTCTCTCTTGGCACTTTGGATGTGGGACATACAGCGAGATGTTTGCTGCTTTTGCGTTTGGCTGTTGGGAGATTTACAGCACAAAGATATCTAGTTGATTTGAAGCAGTTCCGAGAAAGTCTAAACATAATCGCCACTTCTCCCTCCTGGCACTTTCCATGTGGGAGATATAGCAGGATGTATATTGGTTTTGAGGACAACTCAATGGACAGTGTAGGGAGAAAAGTTCCTGGCTCCTTGAATGCCGTTCCTGGAGACACTGCGATCAATGTGGGAGATATGTCAAGATGTGTGTTTGTTTTGAGGACGGCTCTCTGGAGAGTCTTAGCAAAGAGGTCACAGGGATAATCAGAGCAATTCTCAGAGACACTGAGAACAAGCTCGACAATTCCCTCCTGGCACTTTCCCTGTAGGAGATACCGCAAGACGTTTCTGTAGATTGGGCACAGCGCTCTGCAGGGTGTTAGCAGAGACTTTCCCGGGACAGTGAAACCCTATGTCAGAGACACTGAGAAGAAGCCCCAATGTTCCCTCCAGGCACTTTCAGTGTGGGTGCCTTCTCCACGTGGTTCCTGGTTTCCCTGCAGCGCTGAAGAGAATGTTAGCAAAGAGGTAACCGGCACAGCGAAAACAGTACTCAAAGACAGGGAGAGCAAGCTCTCTCTTGGCACTTTGGATGTGGGACATACAGCGAGATGTTTGCTGCTTTTGCGTTTGGCTGTTGGGAGATTTACAGCACAAAGATATCTAGTTGATTTGAAGCAGTTCCGAGAAAGTCTAAACATAATCGCCACTTCTCCCTCCTGGCACTTTCCATGTGGGAGATATAGCAGGATGTATATTGGTTTTGAGGACAACTCAATGGACAGTGTAGGGAGAAAAGTTCCTGGCTCCTTGAATGCCGTTCCTGGAGACACTGCGATCAATGAGGGAGATATGTCAAGATGTGTGTTGGTTTTGAGGACGGCTCTCTGGAGAGTCTTAGCAAAGAGGTCACAGGGATAATCAGAGCAATTCTCAGAGACACTGAGAACAAGATGGACAGTTCCCTCCTGGCACTTTCCCTGTAGGAGATACCGCAAGACGTTTCTGTAGATTGGGCACAGCGCTCTGCAGGGTGTTAGCAGAGACTTTCCCGGGACAGTGAAACCCTATGTCAGAGACACTGAGAAGAAGCCCCAATGTTCCCTCCAGGCACTTTCAGTGTGGGTGCCTTCTCCACGTGGTTCCTGGTTTCCCTGCAGCGCTGAAGAGAATGTTAGCAAAGAGGTAACCGGCACAGCGAAAACAGTACTCAAAGACAGGGAGAGCAAGCTCTCTCTTGGCACTTTGGATGTGGGACATACAGCGAGATGTTTGCTGCTTTTGCGTTTGGCTGTTGGGAGATTTACAGCACAAAGATATCTAGTTGATTTGAAGCAGTTCCGAGGAAGTCTAAACATAATCCCCACTTCTCCCTCCTGGCACTTTCCATGTGGGAGATATAGCAGGATGTATATTGGTTTTGAGGACAACTCAATGGACAGTGTAGGGAGAAAAGTTCCTGGCTCCTTGAATGCCGTTCCTGGAGACACTGCGATCAATGAGGGAGATATGTCAAGATGTGTGTTGGTTTTGAGGACGGCTCTCTGGAGAGTCTTAGCAAAGAGGTCACAGGGATAATCAGAGCAATTCTCAGAGACACTGAGAACAAGATGGACAGTTCCCTCCTGGCACTTTCCCTGTAGGAGATACCGCAAGACGTTTCTGTAGATTGGGCACAGCGCTCTGCAGGGTGTTAGCAGAGACTTTCCCGGGACAGTGAAACCCTATGTCAGAGACACTGAGAAGAAGCCCCAATGTTCCCTCCAGGCACTTTCAGTGTGGGTGCCTTCTCCACGTGGTTCCTGGTTTCCCTGCAGCGCTGAAGAGAATGTTAGCAAAGAGGTAACCGGCACAGCGAAAACAGTACTCAAAGACAGGGAGAGCAAGCTCTCTCTTGGCACTTTGGATGTGGGACATACAGCGAGATGTTTGCTGCTTTTGCGTTTGGCTGTTGGGAGATTTACAGCACAAAGATATCTAGTTGATTTGAAGCAGTTCCGAGGAAGTCTAAACATAATCGCCACTTCTCCCTCCTGGCACTTTCCATGTGGGAGATATAGCAGGATGTATATTGGTTTTGAGGACAACTCAATGGACAGTGTAGGGAGAAAAGTTCCTGGCTCCTTGAATGCCGTTCCTGGAGACACTGCGATCAATGAGGAAGATATGTCAAGATGTGTGTTGGTTTTGAGGACGGCTCTCTGGAGAGTCTTAGCAAAGAGGTCACAGGGATAATCAGAGCAATTCTCAGAGACACTGAGAACAAGATGGACAGTTCCCTCCTGGCACTTTCCCTGTAGGAGATACCGCAAGACGTTTCTGTAGATTGGGCACAGCGCTCTGCAGGGTGTTAGCAGAGACTTTCCCGGGACAGTGAAACCCTATGTCAGAGACACTGAGAAGAAGCCCCAATGTTCCCTCCAGGCACTTTCAGTGTGGGTGCCTTCTCCACGTGGTTCCTGGTTTCCCTGCAGCGCTGAAGAGAATGTTAGCAAAGAGGTAACCGGCACAGCGAAAACAGTACTCAAAGACAGGGAGAGCAAGCTCTCTCTTGGCACTTTGGATGTGGGACATACAGCGAGATGTTTGCTGCTTTTGCGTTTGGCTGTTGGGAGATTTACAGCACAAAGATATCTAGTTGATTTGAAGCAGTTCCGAGAAAGTCTAAACATAATCGCCACTTCTCCCTCCTGGCACTTTCCATGTGGGAGATATAGCAGGATGTATATTGGTTTTGAGGACAACTCAATGGACAGTGTAGGGAGAAAAGTTCCTGGCTCCTTGAATGCCGTTCCTGGAGACACTGCGATCAATGTGGGAGATATGTCAAGATGTGTGTTGGTTTTGAGGACGGCTCTCTGGAGAGTCTTAGCAAAGAGGTCACAGGGATAATCAGAGCAATTCTCAGAGACACTGAGAACAAGCTCGACAGTTCCCTCCTGGCACTTTCCCTGTAGGAGATACCGCAAGACGTTTCTGTAGATTGGGCACAGCGCTCTGCAGGGTGTTAGCAGAGACTTTCCCGGGACAGTGAAACCCTATGTCAGAGACACTGAGAAGAAGCCCCAATGTTCCCTCCAGGCACTTTCAGTGTGGGTGCCTTCTCCACGTGGTTCCTGGTTTCCCTGCAGCGCTGAAGAGAATGTTAGCAAAGAGGTAACCGGCACAGCGAAAACAGTACTCAAAGACAGGGAGAGCAAGCTCTCTCTTGGCACTTTGGATGTGGGACATACAGCGAGATGTTTGCTGCTTTTGCGTTTGGCTGTTGGGAGATTTACAGCACAAAGATATCTAGTTGATTTGAAGCAGTTCCGAGAAAGTCTAAACATAATCGCCACTTCTCCCTCCTGGCACTTTCCATGTGGGAGATATAGCAGGATGTATATTGGTTTTGAGGACAACTCAATGGACAGTGTAGGGAGAAAAGTTCCTGGCTCCTTGAATGCCGTTCCTGGAGACACTGCGATCAATGTGGGAGATATGTCAAGATGTGTGTTTGTTTTGAGGACGGCTCTCTGGAGAGTCTTAGCAAAGAGGTCACAGGGATAATCAGAGCAATTCTCAGAGACACTGAGAACAAGCTCGACAATTCCCTCCTGGCACTTTCCCTGTAGGAGATACCGCAAGACGTTTCTGTAGATTGGGCACAGCGCTCTGCAGGGTGTTAGCAGAGACTTTCCCGGGACAGTGAAACCCTATGTCAGAGACACTGAGAAGAAGCCCCAATGTTCCCTCCAGGCACTTTCAGTGTGGGTGCCTTCTCCACGTGGTTCCTGGTTTCCCTGCAGCGCTGAAGAGAATGTTAGCAAAGAGGTAACCGGCACAGCGAAAACAGTACTCAAAGACAGGGAGAGCAAGCTCTCTCTTGGCACTTTGGATGTGGGACATACAGCGAGATGTTTGCTGCTTTTGCGTTTGGCTGTTGGGAGATTTACAGCACAAAGATATCTAGTTGATTTGAAGCAGTTCCGAGAAAGTCTAAACATAATCGCCACTTCTCCCTCCTGGCACTTTCCATGTGGGAGATATAGCAGGATGTATATTGGTTTTGAGGACAACTCAATGGACAGTGTAGGGAGAAAAGTTCCTGGCTCCTTGAATGCCATTCCTGGAGACACTGCGATCAATGAGGGAGATATGTCAAGATGTGTGTTGGTTTTGAGGACGGCTCTCCGGAGAGTCTTGGCAAAGAGGTCACAGGGATAATCAGAGCAATTCTCAGAGACACTGAGAACAAGCTCGACAATTCCCTCCTGGCACTTTCCCTGTAGGAGATACCGCAAGACGTTTCTGTAGATTGGGCACAGCGCTCTGCAGGGTGTTAGCAGAGACTTTCCCGGGACAGTGAAACCCTATGTCAGAGACACTGAGAAGAAGCCCCAATGTTCCCTCCAGGCACTTTCAGTGTGGGTGCCTTCTCCACGTGGTTCCTGGTTTCCCTGCAGCGCTGAAGAGAATGTTAGCAAAGAGGTAACCGGCACAGCGAAAACAGTACTCAAAGACAGGGAGAGCAAGCTCTCTCTTGGCACTTTGGATGTGGGACATACAGCGAGATGTTTGCTGCTTTTGCGTTTGGCTGTTGGGAGATTTACAGCACAAAGATATCTAGTTGATTTGAAGCAGTTCCGAGGAAGTCTAAACATAATCCCCACTTCTCCCTCCTGGCACTTTCCATGTGGGAGATATAGCAGGATGTATATTGGTTTTGAGGACAACTCAATGGACAGTGTAGGGAGAAAAGTTCCTGGCTCCTTGAATGCCGTTCCTGGAGACACTGCGATCAATGAGGGAGATATGTCAAGATGTGTGTTGGTTTTGAGGACGGCTCTCTGGAGAGTCTTAGCAAAGAGGTCACAGGGATAATCAGAGCAATTCTCAGAGACACTGAGAACAAGATGGACAGTTCCCTCCTGGCACTTTCCCTGTAGGAGATACCGCAAGACGTTTCTGTAGATTGGGCACAGCGCTCTGCAGGGTGTTAGCAGAGACTTTCCCGGGACAGTGAAACCCTATGTCAGAGACACTGAGAAGAAGCCCCAATGTTCCCTCCAGGCACTTTCAGTGTGGGTGCCTTCTCCACGTGGTTCCTGGTTTCCCTGCAGCGCTGAAGAGAATGTTAGCAAAGAGGTAACCGGCACAGCGAAAACAGTACTCAAAGACAGGGAGAGCAAGCTCTCTCTTGGCACTTTGGATGTGGGACATACAGCGAGATGTTTGCTGCTTTTGCGTTTGGCTGTTGGGAGATTTACAGCACAAAGATATCTAGTTGATTTGAAGCAGTTCCGAGAAAGTCTAAACATAATCGCCACTTCTCCCTCCTGGCACTTTCCATGTGGGAGATATAGCAGGATGTATATTGGTTTTGAGGACAACTCAATGGACAGTGTAGGGAGAAAAGTTCCTGGCTCCTTGAATGCCGTTCCTGGAGACACTGCGATCAATGTGGGAGATATGTCAAGATGTGTGTTGGTTTTGAGGACGGCTCTCTGGAGAGTCTTAGCAAAGAGGTCACAGGGATAATCAGAGCAATTCTCAGAGACACTGAGAACAAGCTCGACAGTTCCCTCCTGGCACTTTCCCTGTAGGAGATACCGCAAGACGTTTCTGTAGATTGGGCACAGCGCTCTGCAGGGTGTTAGCAGAGACTTTCCCGGGACAGTGAAACCCTATGTCAGAGACACTGAGAAGAAGCCCCAATGTTCCCTCCAGGCACTTTCAGTGTGGGTGCCTTCTCCACGTGGTTCCTGGTTTCCCTGCAGCGCTGAAGAGAATGTTAGCAAAGAGGTAACCGGCACAGCGAAAACAGTACTCAAAGACAGGGAGAGCAAGCTCTCTCTTGGCACTTTGGATGTGGGACATACAGCGAGATGTTTGCTGCTTTTGCGTTTGGCTGTTGGGAGATTTACAGCACAAAGATATCTAGTTGATTTGAAGCAGTTCCGAGAAAGTCTAAACATAATCGCCACTTCTCCCTCCTGGCACTTTCCATGTGGGAGATATAGCAGGATGTATATTGGTTTTGAGGACAACTCAATGGACAGTGTAGGGAGAAAAGTTCCTGGCTCCTTGAATGCCGTTCCTGGAGACACTGCGATCAATGAGGGAGATATGTCAAGATGTGTGTTGGTTTTGAGGACGGCTCTCTGGAGAGTCTTAGCAAAGAGGTCACAGGGATAATCAGAGCAATTCTCAGAGACACTGAGAACAAGATGGACAGTTCCCTCCTGGCACTTTCCCTGTAGGAGATACCGCAAGACGTTTCTGTAGATTGGGCACAGCGCTCTGCAGGGTGTTAGCAGAGACTTTCCCGGGACAGTGAAACCCTATGTCAGAGACACTGAGAAGAAGCCCCAATGTTCCCTCCAGGCACTTTCAGTGTGGGTGCCTTCTCCACGTGGTTCCTGGTTTCCCTGCAGCGCTGAAGAGAATGTTAGCAAAGAGGTAACCGGCACAGCGAAAACAGTACTCAAAGACAGGGAGAGCAAGCTCTCTCTTGGCACTTTGGATGTGGGACATACAGCGAGATGTTTGCTGCTTTTGCGTTTGGCTGTTGGGAGATTTACAGCACAAAGATATCTAGTTGATTTGAAGCAGTTCCGAGGAAGTCTAAACATAATCGCCACTTCTCCCTCCTGGCACTTTCCATGTGGGAGATATAGCAGGATGTATATTGGTTTTGAGGACAACTCAATGGACAGTGTAGGGAGAAAAGTTCCTGGCTCCTTGAATGCCGTTCCTGGAGACACTGCGATCAATGAGGGAGATATGTCAAGATGTGTGTTGGTTTTGAGGACGGCTCTCTGGAGAGTCTTAGCAAAGAGGTCACAGGGATAATCAGAGCAATTCTCAGAGACACTGAGAACAAGCTCGACAATTCCCTCCTGGCACTTTCCCTGTAGGAGATACCGCAAGACGTTTCTGTAGATTGGGCACAGCGCTCTGCAGGGTGTTAGCAGAGACTTTCCCGGGACAGTGAAACCCTATGTCAGAGACACTGAGAAGAAGCCCCAATGTTCCCTCCAGGCACTTTCAGTGTGGGTGCCTTCTCCACGTGGTTCCTGGTTTCCCTGCAGCGCTGAAGAGAATGTTAGCAAAGAGGTAACCGGCACAGCGAAAACAGTACTCAAAGACAGGGAGAGCAAGCTCTCTCTTGGCACTTTGGATGTGGGACATACAGCGAGATGTTTGCTGCTTTTGCGTTTGGCTGTTGGGAGATTTACAGCACAAAGATATCTAGTTGATTTGAAGCAGTTCCGAGAAAGTCTAAACATAATCGCCACTTCTCCCTCCTGGCACTTTCCATGTGGGAGATATAGCAGGATGTATATTGGTTTTGAGGACAACTCAATGGACAGTGTAGGGAGAAAAGTTCCTGGCTCCTTGAATGCCGTTCCTGGAGACACTGCGATCAATGTGGGAGATATGTCAAGATGTGTGTTGGTTTTGAGGACGGCTCTCTGGAGAGTCTTAGCAAAGAGGTCACAGGGATAATCAGAGCAATTCTCAGAGACACTGAGAACAAGCTCGACAGTTCCCTCCTGGCACTTTCCCTGTAGGAGATACCGCAAGACGTTTCTGTAGATTGGGCACAGCGCTCTGCAGGGTGTTAGCAGAGACTTTCCCGGGACAGTGAAACCCTATGTCAGAGACACTGAGAAGAAGCCCCAATGTTCCCTCCAGGCACTTTCAGTGTGGGTGCCTTCTCCACGTGGTTCCTGGTTTCCCTGCAGCGCTGAAGAGAATGTTAGCAAAGAGGTAACCGGCACAGCGAAAACAGTACTCAAAGACAGGGAGAGCAAGCTCTCTCTTGGCACTTTGGATGTGGGACATACAGCGAGATGTTTGCTGCTTTTGCGTTTGGCTGTTGGGAGATTTACAGCACAAAGATATCTAGTTGATTTGAAGCAGTTCCGAGAAAGTCTAAACATAATCGCCACTTCTCCCTCCTGGCACTTTCCATGTGGGAGATATAGCAGGATGTATATTGGTTTTGAGGACAACTCAATGGACAGTGTAGGGAGAAAAGTTCCTGGCTCCTTGAATGCCGTTCCTGGAGACACTGCGATCAATGAGGGAGATATGTCAAGATGTGTGTTGGTTTTGAGGACGGCTCTCTGGAGAGTCTTAGCAAAGAGGTCACAGGGATAATCAGAGCAATTCTCAGAGACACTGAGAACAAGCTCGACAGTTCCCTCCTGGCACTTTCCCTGTAGGAGATACCGCAAGACGTTTCTGTAGATTGGGCACAGCGCTCTGCAGGGTGTTAGCAGAGACTTTCCCGGGACAGTGAAACCCTATGTCAGAGACACTGAGAAGAAGCCCCAATGTTCCCTCCAGGCACTTTCAGTGTGGGTGCCTTCTCCACGTGGTTCCTGGTTTCCCTGCAGCGCTGAAGAGAATGTTAGCAAAGAGGTAACCGGCACAGCGAAAACAGTACTCAAAGACAGGGAGAGCAAGCTCTCTCTTGGCACTTTGGATGTGGGACATACAGCGAGATGTTTGCTGCTTTTGCGTTTGGCTGTTGGGAGATTTACAGCACAAAGATATCTAGTTGATTTGAAGCAGTTCCGAGAAAGTCTAAACATAATCGCCACTTCTCCCTCCTGGCACTTTCCATGTGGGAGGTATAGCAGGATGTATATTGGTTTTGAGGACAACTCAATGGACAGTGTAGGGAGAAAAGTTCCTGGCTCCTTGAATGCCGTTCCTGGAGACACTGCGATCAATGTGGGAGATATGTCAAGATGTGTGTTGGTTTTGAGGACGGCTCTCTGGAGTCTTAGCAAAGAGGTCACAGGGATAATCAGAGCAATTCTCAGAGACACTGAGAACAAGCTCGACAATTCCCTCCTGGCACTTTCCCTGTAGGAGATACCGCAAGACGTTTCTGTAGATTGGGCACAGCGCTCTGCAGGGTGTTAGCAGAGACTTTCCCGGGACAGTGAAACCCTATGTCAGAGACACTGAGAAGAAGCCCCAATGTTCCCTCCAGGCACTTTCAGTGTGGGTGCCTTCTCCACGTGGTTCCTGGTTTCCCTGCAGCGCTGAAGAGAATGTTAGCAAAGAGGTAACCGGCACAGCGAAAACAGTACTCAAAGACAGGGAGAGCAAGCTCTCTCTTGGCACTTTGGATGTGGGACATACAGCGAGATGTTTGCTGCTTTTGCGTTTGGCTGTTGGGAGATTTACAGCACAAAGATATCTAGTTGATTTGAAGCAGTTCCGAGGAAGTCTAAACATAATCGCCACTTCTCCCTCCTGGCACTTTCCATGTGGGAGATATAGCAGGATGTATATTGGTTTTGAGGACAACTCAATGGACAGTGTAGGGAGAAAAGTTCCTGGCTCCTTGAATGCCGTTCCTGGAGACACTGCGATCAATGAGGGAGATATGTCAAGATGTGTGTTGGTTTTGAGGACGGCTCTCTGGAGAGTCTTAGCAAAGAGGTCACAGGGATAATCAGAGCAATTCTCAGAGACACTGAGAACAAGCTCGACAATTCCCTCCTGGCACTTTCCCTGTAGGAGATACCGCAAGACGTTTCTGTAGATTGGGCACAGCGCTCTGCAGGGTGTTAGCAGAGACTTTCCCGGGACAGTGAAACCCTATGTCAGAGACACTGAGAAGAAGCCCCAATGTTCCCTCCAGGCACTTTCAGTGTGGGTGCCTTCTCCACGTGGTTCCTGGTTTCCCTGCAGCGCTGAAGAGAATGTTAGCAAAGAGGTAACCGGCACAGCGAAAACAGTACTCAAAGACAGGGAGAGCAAGCTCTCTCTTGGCACTTTGGATGTGGGACATACAGCGAGATGTTTGCTGCTTTTGCGTTTGGCTGTTGGGAGATTTACAGCACAAAGATATCTAGTTGATTTGAAGCAGTTCCGAGAAAGTCTAAACATAATCGCCACTTCTCCCTCCTGGCACTTTCCATGTGGGAGATATAGCAGGATGTATATTGGTTTTGAGGACAACTCAATGGACAGTGTAGGGAGAAAAGTTCCTGGCTCCTTGAATGCCGTTCCTGGAGACACTGCGATCAATGAGGGAGATATGTCAAGATGTGTGTTGGTTTTGAGGACGGCTCTCTGGAGAGTCTTAGCAAAGAGGTCACAGGGATAATCAGAGCAATTCTCAGAGACACTGAGAACAAGCTCGACAATTCCCTCCTGGCACTTTCCCTGTAGGAGATACCGCAAGACGTTTCTGTAGATTGGGCACAGCGCTCTGCAGGGTGTTAGCAGAGACTTTCCCGGGACAGTGAAACCCTATGTCAGAGACACTGAGAAGAAGCCCCAATGTTCCCTCCAGGCACTTTCAGTGTGGGTGCCTTCTCCACGTGGTTCCTGGTTTCCCTGCAGCGCTGAAGAGAATGTTAGCAAAGAGGTAACCGGCACAGCGAAAACAGTACTCAAAGACAGGGAGAGCAAGCTCTCTCTTGGCACTTTGGATGTGGGACATACAGCGAGATGTTTGCTGCTTTTGCGTTTGGCTGTTGGGAGATTTACAGCACAAAGATATCTAGTTGATTTGAAGCAGTTCCGAGAAAGTCTAAACATAATCGCCACTTCTCCCTCCTGGCACTTTCCATGTGGGAGATATAGCAGGATGTATATTGGTTTTGAGGACAACTCAATGGACAGTGTAGGGAGAAAAGTTCCTGGCTCCTTGAATGCCGTTCCTGGAGACACTGCGATCAATGTGGGAGATATGTCAAGATGTGTGTTGGTTTTGAGGACGGCTCTCTGGAGAGT
This sequence comes from Chroicocephalus ridibundus, assembly GCF_963924245.1. Classification (NCBI taxonomy): domain Eukaryota; kingdom Metazoa; phylum Chordata; class Aves; order Charadriiformes; family Laridae; genus Chroicocephalus; species Chroicocephalus ridibundus. Next base: position 432,206 of record NW_026961371.1, on the reverse strand, counting down.
CTTAGCAAAGAGGTCACAGGGATAATCAGAGCAATTCTCAGAGACACTGAGAACAAGATGGACAGTTCCCTCCTGGCACTTTCCCTGTAGGAGATACCGCAAGACGTTTCTGTAGATTGGGCACAGCGCTCTGCAGGGTGTTAGCAGAGACTTTCCCGGGACAGTGAAACCCTATGTCAGAGACACTGAGAAGAAGCCCCAATGTTCCCTCCAGGCACTTTCAGTGTGGGTGCCTTCTCCACGTGGTTCCTGGTTTCCCTGCAGCGCTGAAGAGAATGTTAGCAAAGAGGTAACCGGCACAGCGAAAACAGTACTCAAAGACAGGGAGAGCAAGCTCTCTCTTGGCACTTTGGATGTGGGACATACAGCGAGATGTTTGCTGCTTTTGCGTTTGGCTGTTGGGAGATTTACAGCACAAAGATATCTAGTTGATTTGAAGCAGTTCCGAGGAAGTCTAAACATAATCGCCACTTCTCCCTCCTGGCACTTTCCATGTGGGAGATATAGCAGGATGTATATTGGTTTTGAGGACAACTCAATGGACAGTGTAGGGAGAAAAGTTCCTGGCTCCTTGAATGCCGTTCCTGGAGACACTGCGATCAATGAGGGAGATATGTCAAGATGTGTGTTGGTTTTGAGGACGGCTCTCTGGAGAGTCTTAGCAAAGAGGTCACAGGGATAATCAGAGCAATTCTCAGAGACACTGAGAACAAGCTCGACAATTCCCTCCTGGCACTTTCCCTGTAGGAGATACCGCAAGACGTTTCTGTAGATTGGGCACAGCGCTCTGCAGGGTGTTAGCAGAGACTTTCCCGGGACAGTGAAACCCTATGTCAGAGACACTGAGAAGAAGCCCCAATGTTCCCTCCAGGCACTTTCAGTGTGGGTGCCTTCTCCACGTGGTTCCTGGTTTCCCTGCAGCGCTGAAGAGAATGTTAGCAAAGAGGTAACCGGCACAGCGAAAACAGTACTCAAAGACAGGGAGAGCAAGCTCTCTCTTGGCACTTTGGATGTGGGACATACAGCGAGATGTTTGCTGCTTTTGCGTTTGGCTGTTGGGAGATTTACAGCACAAAGATATCTAGTTGATTTGAAGCAGTTCCGAGGAAGTCTAAACATAATCGCCACTTCTCCCTCCTGGCACTTTCCATGTGGGAGATATAGCAGGATGTATATTGGTTTTGAGGACAACTCAATGGACAGTGTAGGGAGAAAAGTTCCTGGCTCCTTGAATGCCGTTCCTGGAGACACTGCGATCAATGAGGGAGATATGTCAAGATGTGTGTTGGTTTTGAGGACGGCTCTCTGGAGAGTCTTAGCAAAGAGGTCACAGGGATAATCAGAGCAATTCTCAGAGACACTGAGAACAAGCTCGACAATTCCCTCCTGGCACTTTCCCTGTAGGAGATACCGCAAGACGTTTCTGTAGATTGGGCACAGCGCTCTGCAGGGTGTTAGCAGAGACTTTCCCGGGACAGTGAAACCCTATGTCAGAGACACTGAGAAGAAGCCCCAATGTTCCCTCCAGGCACTTTCAGTGTGGGTGCCTTCTCCACGTGGTTCCTGGTTTCCCTGCAGCGCTGAAGAGAATGTTAGCAAAGAGGTAACCGGCACAGCGAAAACAGTACTCAAAGACAGGGAGAGCAAGCTCTCTCTTGGCACTTTGGATGTGGGACATACAGCGAGATGTTTGCTGCTTTTGCGTTTGGCTGTTGGGAGATTTACAGCACAAAGATATCTAGTTGATTTGAAGCAGTTCCGAGAAAGTCTAAACATAATCCCCACTTCTCCCTCCTGGCACTTTCCATGTGGGAGATATAGCAGGATGTATATTGGTTTTGAGGACAACTCAATGGACAGTGTAGGGAGAAAAGTTCCTGGCTCCTTGAATGCCGTTCCTGGAGACACTGCGATCAATGTGGGAGATATGTCAAGATGTGTGTTGGTTTTGAGGACGGCTCTCTGGAGAGTCTTAGCAAAGAGGTCACAGGGATAATCAGAGCAATTCTCAGAGACACTGAGAACAAGCTCGACAATTCCCTCCTGGCACTTTCCCTGTAGGAGATACCGCAAGACGTTTCAGTAGATTGGGCACAGCGCTTTGCAGGGTGTTAGCAGAGACTTTCCCGGGACAGTGAAACCCTATGTCAGAGACACTGAGAAGAAGCCCCAATGTTCCCTCCAGGCACTTTCAGTGTGGGTGCCTTCTCCACGTGGTTCCTGGTTTCCCTGCAGCGCTGAAGAGAATGTTAGCAAAGAGGTAACCGGCACAGCGAAAACAGTACTCAAAGACAGGGAGAGCAAGCTCTCTCTTGGCACTTTGGATGTGGGACATACAGCGAGATGTTTGCTGCTTTTGCGTTTGGCTGTTGGGAGATTTACAGCACAAAGATATCTAGTTGATTTGAAGCAGTTCCGAGAAAGTCTAAACATAATCGCCACTTCTCCCTCCTGGCACTTTCCATGTGGGAGATATAGCAGGATGTATATTGGTTTTGAGGACAACTCAATGGACAGTGTAGGGAGAAAAGTTCCTGGCTCCTTGAATGCCGTTCCTGGAGACACTGCGATCAATGTGGGAGATATGTCAAGATGTGTGTTTGTTTTGAGGACGGCTCTCTGGAGAGTCTTAGCAAAGAGGTCACAGGGATAATCAGAGCAATTCTCAGAGACACTGAGAACAAGCTCGACAATTCCCTCCTGGCACTTTCCCTGTAGGAGATACCGCAAGACGTTTCTGTAGATTGGGCACAGCGCTCTGCAGGGTGTTAGCAGAGACTTTCCCGGGACAGTGAAACCCTATGTCAGAGACACTGAGAAGAAGCCCCAATGTTCCCTCCAGGCACTTTCAGTGTGGGTGCCTTCTCCACGTGGTTCCTGGTTTCCCTGCAGCGCTGAAGAGAATGTTAGCAAAGAGGTAACCGGCACAGCGAAAACAGTACTCAAAGACAGGGAGAGCAAGCTCTCTCTTGGCACTTTGGATGTGGGACATACAGCGAGATGTTTGCTGCTTTTGCGTTTGGCTGTTGGGAGATTTACAGCACAAAGATATCTAGTTGATTTGAAGCAGTTCCGAGAAAGTCTAAACATAATCGCCACTTCTCCCTCCTGGCACTTTCCATGTGGGAGATATAGCAGGATGTATATTGGTTTTGAGGACAACTCAATGGACAGTGTAGGGAGAAAAGTTCCTGGCTCCTTGAATGCCATTCCTGGAGACACTGCGATCAATGAGGGAGATATGTCAAGATGTGTGTTGGTTTTGAGGACGGCTCTCCGGAGAGTCTTAGCAAAGAGGTCACAGGGATAATCAGAGCAATTCTCAGAGACACTGAGAACAAGCTCGACAATTCCCTCCTGGCACTTTCCCTGTAGGAGATACCGCAAAGACGTTTCTGTAGATTGGGCACAGCGCTCTGCAGGGTGTTAGCAGAGACTTTCCCGGGACAGTGAAACCCTATGTCAGAGACACTGAGAAGAAGCCCCAATGTTCCCTCCAGGCACTTTCAGTGTGGGTGCCTTCTCCACGTGGTTCCTGGTTTCCCTGCAGCGCTGAAGAGAATGTTAGCAAAGAGGTAACCGGCACAGCGAAAACAGTACTCAAAGACAGGGAGAGCAAGCTCTCTCTTGGCACTTTGGATGTGGGACATACAGCGAGATGTTTGCTGCTTTTGCGTTTGGCTGTTGGGAGATTTACAGCACAAAGATATCTAGTTGATTTGAAGCAGTTCCGAGGAAGTCTAAACATAATCCCCACTTCTCCCTCCTGGCACTTTCCATGTGGGAGATATAGCAGGATGTATATTGGTTTTGAGGACAACTCAATGGACAGTGTAGGGAGAAAAGTTCCTGGCTCCTTGAATGCCGTTCCTGGAGACACTGCGATCAATGAGGGAGATATGTCAAGATGTGTGTTGGTTTTGAGGACGGCTCTCTGGAGAGTCTTAGCAAAGAGGTCACAGGGATAATCAGAGCAATTCTCAGAGACACTGAGAACAAGCTCGACAATTCCCTCCTGGCACTTTCCCTGTAGGAGATACCGCAAGACGTTTCTGTAGATTGGGCACAGCGCTCTGCAGGGTGTTAGCAGAGACTTTCCGGGACAGTGAAACCCTATGTCAGAGACACTGAGAAGAAGCCCCAATGTTCCCTCCAGGCACTTTCAGTGTGGGTGCCTTCTCCACGTGGTTCCTGGTTTCCCTGCAGCGCTGAAGAGAATGTTAGCAAAGAGGTAACCGGCACAGCGAAAACAGTACTCAAAGACAGGGAGAGCAAGCTCTCTCTTGGCACTTTGGATGTGGGACATACAGCGAGATGTTTGCTGCTTTTGCGTTTGGCTGTTGGGAGATTTACAGCACAAAGATATCTAGTTGATTTGAAGCAGTTCCGAGAAAGTCTAAACATAATCGCCACTTCTCCCTCCTGGCACTTTCCATGTGGGAGATATAGCAGGATGTATATTGGTTTTGAGGACAACTCAATGGACAGTGTAGGGAGAAAAGTTCCTGGCTCCTTGAATGCCGTTCCTGGAGACACTGCGATCAATGTGGGAGATATGTCAAGATGTGTGTTGGTTTTGAGGACGGCTCTCTGGAGAGTCTTAGCAAAGAGGTCACAGGGATAATCAGAGCAATTCTCAGAGACACTGAGAACAAGCTCGACAGTTCCCTCCTGGCACTTTCCCTGTAGGAGATACCGCAAGACGTTTCTGTAGATTGGGCACAGCGCTCTGCAGGGTGTTAGCAGAGACTTTCCCGGGACAGTGAAACCCTATGTCAGAGACACTGAGAAGAAGCCCCAATGTTCCCTCCAGGCACTTTCAGTGTGGGTGCCTTCTCCACGTGGTTCCTGGTTTCCCTGCAGCGCTGAAGAGAATGTTAGCAAAGAGGTAACCGGCACAGCGAAAACAGTACTCAAAGACAGGGAGAGCAAGCTCTCTCTTGGCACTTTGGATGTGGGACATACAGCGAGATGTTTGCTGCTTTTGCGTTTGGCTGTTGGGAGATTTACAGCACAAAGATATCTAGTTGATTTGAAGCAGTTCCGAGAAAGTCTAAACATAATCGCCACTTCTCCCTCCTGGCACTTTCCATGTGGGAGATATAGCAGGATGTATATTGGTTTTGAGGACAACTCAATGGACAGTGTAGGGAGAAAAGTTCCTGGCTCCTTGAATGCCGTTCCTGGAGACACTGCGATCAATGAGGGAGATATGTCAAGATGTGTGTTGGTTTTGAGGACGGCTCTCTGGAGAGTCTTAGCAAAGAGGTCACAGGGATAATCAGAGCAATTCTCAGAGACACTGAGAACAAGCTCGACAATTCCCTCCTGGCACTTTCCCTGTAGGAGATACCGCAAGACGTTTCTGTAGATTGGGCACAGCGCTCTGCAGGGTGTTAGCAGAGACTTTCCCGGGACAGTGAAACCCTATGTCAGAGACACTGAGAAGAAGCCCCAATGTTCCCTCCAGGCACTTTCAGTGTGGGTGCCTTCTCCACGTGGTTCCTGGTTTCCCTGCAGCGCTGAAGAGAATGTTAGCAAAGAGGTAACCGGCACAGCGAAAACAGTACTCAAAGACAGGGAGAGCAAGCTCTCTCTTGGCACTTTGGATGTGGGACATACAGCGAGATGTTTGCTGCTTTTGCGTTTGGCTGTTGGGAGATTTACAGCACAAAGATATCTAGTTGATTTGAAGCAGTTCCGAGAAAGTCTAAACATAATCGCCACTTCTCCCTCCTGGCACTTTCCATGTGGGAGATATAGCAGGATGTATATTGGTTTTGAGGACAACTCAATGGACAGTGTAGGGAGAAAAGTTCCTGGCTCCTTGAATGCCGTTCCTGGAGACACTGCGATCAATGTGGGAGATATGTCAAGATGTGTGTTGGTTTTGAGGACGGCTCTCTGGAGAGTCTTAGCAAAGAGGTCACAGGGATAATCAGAGCAATTCTCAGAGACACTGAGAACAAGCTCGACAGTTCCCTCCTGGCACTTTCCCTGTAGGAGATACCGCAAGACGTTTCTGTAGATTGGGCACAGCGCTCTGCAGGGTGTTAGCAGAGACTTTCCCGGGACAGTGAAACCCTATGTCAGAGACACTGAGAAGAAGCCCCAATGTTCCCTCCAGGCACTTTCAGTGTGGGTGCCTTCTCCACGTGGTTCCTGGTTTCCCTGCAGCGCTGAAGAGAATGTTAGCAAAGAGGTAACCGGCACAGCGAAAACAGTACTCAAAGACAGGGAGAGCAAGCTCTCTCTTGGCACTTTGGATGTGGGACATACAGCGAGATGTTTGCTGCTTTTGCGTTTGGCTGTTGGGAGATTTACAGCACAAAGATATCTAGTTGATTTGAAGCAGTTCCGAGAAAGTCTAAACATAATCGCCACTTCTCCCTCCTGGCACTTTCCATGTGGGAGATATAGCAGGATGTATATTGGTTTTGAGGACAACTCAATGGACAGTGTAGGGAGAAAAGTTCCTGGCTCCTTGAATGCCGTTCCTGGAGACACTGCGATCAATGAGGGAGATATGTCAAGATGTGTGTTGGTTTTGAGGACGGCTCTCTGGAGAGTCTTAGCAAAGAGGTCACAGGGATAATCAGAGCAATTCTCAGAGACACTGAGAACAAGATGGACAGTTCCCTCCTGGCACTTTCCCTGTAGGAGATACCGCAAGACGTTTCTGTAGATTGGGCACAGCGCTCTGCAGGGTGTTAGCAGAGACTTTCCCGGGACAGTGAAACCCTATGTCAGAGACACTGAGAAGAAGCCCCAATGTTCCCTCCAGGCACTTTCAGTGTGGGTGCCTTCTCCACGTGGTTCCTGGTTTCCCTGCAGCGCTGAAGAGAATGTTAGCAAAGAGGTAACCGGCACAGCGAAAACAGTACTCAAAGACAGGGAGAGCAAGCTCTCTCTTGGCACTTTGGATGTGGGACATACAGCGAGATGTTTGCTGCTTTTGCGTTTGGCTGTTGGGAGATTTACAGCACAAAGATATCTAGTTGATTTGAAGCAGTTCCGAGGAAGTCTAAACATAATCCCCACTTCTCCCTCCTGGCACTTTCCATGTGGGAGATATAGCAGGATGTATATTGGTTTTGAGGACAACTCAATGGACAGTGTAGGGAGAAAAGTTCCTGGCTCCTTGAATGCCGTTCCTGGAGACACTGCGATCAATGTGGGAGATATGTCAAGATGTGTGTTGGTTTTGAGGACGGCTCTCTGGAGAGTCTTAGCAAAGAGGTCACAGGGATAATCAGAGCAATTCTCAGAGACACTGAGAACAAGCTCGACAGTTCCCTCCTGGCACTTTCCCTGTAGGAGATACCGCAAGACGTTTCTGTAGATTGGGCACAGCGCTCTGCAGGGTGTTAGCAGAGACTTTCCCGGGACAGTGAAACCCTATGTCAGAGACACTGAGAAGAAGCCCCAATGTTCCCTCCAGGCACTTTCAGTGTGGGTGCCTTCTCCACGTGGTTCCTGGTTTCCCTGCAGCGCTGAAGAGAATGTTAGCAAAGAGGTAACCGGCACAGCGAAAACAGTACTCAAAGACAGGGAGAGCAAGCTCTCTCTTGGCACTTTGGATGTGGGACATACAGCGAGATGTTTGCTGCTTTTGCGTTTGGCTGTTGGGAGATTTACAGCACAAAGATATCTAGTTGATTTGAAGCAGTTCCGAGAAAGTCTAAACATAATCGCCACTTCTCCCTCCTGGCACTTTCCATGTGGGAGATATAGCAGGATGTATATTGGTTTTGAGGACAACTCAATGGACAGTGTAGGGAGAAAAGTTCCTGGCTCCTTGAATGCCGTTCCTGGAGACACTGCGATCAATGTGGGAGATATGTCAAGATGTGTGTTTGTTTTGAGGACGGCTCTCTGGAGAGTCTTAGCAAAGAGGTCACAGGGATAATCAGAGCAATTCTCAGAGACACTGAGAACAAGCTCGACAATTCCCTCCTGGCACTTTCCCTGTAGGAGATACCGCAAGACGTTTCTGTAGATTGGGCACAGCGCTCTGCAGGGTGTTAGCAGAGACTTTCCCGGGACAGTGAAACCCTATGTCAGAGACACTGAGAAGAAGCCCCAATGTTCCCTCCAGGCACTTTCAGTGTGGGTGCCTTCTCCACGTGGTTCCTGGTTTCCCTGCAGCGCTGAAGAGAATGTTAGCAAAGAGGTAACCGGCACAGCGAAAACAGTACTCAAAGACAGGGAGAGCAAGCTCTCTCTTGGCACTTTGGATGTGGGACATACAGCGAGATGTTTGCTGCTTTTGCGTTTGGCTGTTGGGAGATTTACAGCACAAAGATATCTAGTTGATTTGAAGCAGTTCCGAGAAAGTCTAAACATAATCGCCACTTCTCCCTCCTGGCACTTTCCATGTGGGAGATATAGCAGGATGTATATTGGTTTTGAGGACAACTCAATGGACAGTGTAGGGAGAAAAGTTCCTGGCTCCTTGAATGCCGTTCCTGGAGACACTGCGATCAATGAGGGAGATATGTCAAGATGTGTGTTGGTTTTGAGGACGGCTCTCTGGAGAGTCTTAGCAAAGAGGTCACAGGGATAATCAGAGCAATTCTCAGAGACACTGAGAACAAGATGGACAGTTCCCTCCTGGCACTTTCCCTGTAGGAGATACCGCAAGACGTTTCTGTAGATTGGGCACAGCGCTCTGCAGGGTGTTAGCAGAGACTTTCCCGGGACAGTGAAACCCTATGTCAGAGACACTGAGAAGAAGCCCCAATGTTCCCTCCAGGCACTTTCAGTGTGGGTGCCTTCTCCACGTGGTTCCTGGTTTCCCTGCAGCGCTGAAGAGAATGTTAGCAAAGAGGTAACCGGCACAGCGAAAACAGTACTCAAAGACAGGGAGAGCAAGCTCTCTCTTGGCACTTTGGATGTGGGACATACAGCGAGATGTTTGCTGCTTTTGCGTTTGGCTGTTGGGAGATTTACAGCACAAAGATATCTAGTTGATTTGAAGCAGTTCCGAGGAAGTCTAAACATAATCGCCACTTCTCCCTCCTGGCACTTTCCATGTGGGAGATATAGCAGGATGTATATTGGTTTTGAGGACAACTCAATGGACAGTGTAGGGAGAAAAGTTCCTGGCTCCTTGAATGCCGTTCCTGGAGACACTGCGATCAATGAGGGAGATATGTCAAGATGTGTGTTGGTTTTGAGGACGGCTCTCTGGAGAGTCTTAGCAAAGAGGTCACAGGGATAATCAGAGCAATTCTCAGAGACACTGAGAACAAGATGGACAGTTCCCTCCTGGCACTTTCCCTGTAGGAGATACCGCAAGACGTTTCTGTAGATTGGGCACAGCGCTCTGCAGGGTGTTAGCAGAGACTTTCCCGGGACAGTGAAACCCTATGTCAGAGACACTGAGAAGAAGCCCCAATGTTCCCTCCAGGCACTTTCAGTGTGGGTGCCTTCTCCACGTGGTTCCTGGTTTCCCTGCAGCGCTGAAGAGAATGTTAGCAAAGAGGTAACCGGCACAGCGAAAACAGTACTCAAAGACAGGGAGAGCAAGCTCTCTCTTGGCACTTTGGATGTGGGACATACAGCGAGATGTTTGCTGCTTTTGCGTTTGGCTGTTGGGAGATTTACAGCACAAAGATATCTAGTTGATTTGAAGCAGTTCCGAGAAAGTCTAAACATAATCGCCACTTCTCCCTCCTGGCACTTTCCATGTGGGAGATATAGCAGGATGTATATTGGTTTTGAGGACAACTCAATGGACAGTGTAGGGAGAAAAGTTCCTGGCTCCTTGAATGCCGTTCCTGGAGACACTGCGATCAATGTGGGAGATATGTCAAGATGTGTGTTGGTTTTGAGGACGGCTCTCTGGAGAGTCTTAGCAAAGAGGTCACAGGGATAATCAGAGCAATTCTCAGAGACACTGAGAACAAGCTCGACAGTTCCCTCCTGGCACTTTCCCTGTAGGAGATACCGCAAGACGTTTCTGTAGATTGGGCACAGCGCTCTGCAGGGTGTTAGCAGAGACTTTCCCGGGACAGTGAAACCCTATGTCAGAGACACTGAGAAGAAGCCCCAATGTTCCCTCCAGGCACTTTCAGTGTGGGTGCCTTCTCCACGTGGTTCCTGGTTTCCCTGCAGCGCTGAAGAGAATGTTAGCAAAGAGGTAACCGGCACAGCGAAAACAGTACTCAAAGACAGGGAGAGCAAGCTCTCTCTTGGCACTTTGGATGTGGGACATACAGCGAGATGTTTGCTGCTTTTGCGTTTGGCTGTTGGGAGATTTACAGCACAAAGATATCTAGTTGATTTGAAGCAGTTCCGAGGAAGTCTAAACATAATCGCCACTTCTCCCTCCTGGCACTTTCCATGTGGGAGATATAGCAGGATGTATATTGGTTTTGAGGACAACTCAATGGACAGTGTAGGGAGAAAAGTTCCTGGCTCCTTGAATGCCGTTCCTGGAGACACTGCGATCAATGTGGGAGATATGTCAAGATGTGTGTTTGTTTTGAGGACGGCTCTCTGGAGAGTCTTAGCAAAGAGGTCACAGGGATAATCAGAGCAATTCTCAGAGACACTGAGAACAAGCTCGACAATTCCCTCCTGGCACTTTCCCTGTAGGAGATACCGCAAGACGTTTCTGTAGATTGGGCACAGCGCTCTGCAGGGTGTTAGCAGAGACTTTCCCGGGACAGTGAAACCCTATGTCAGAGACACTGAGAAGAAGCCCCAATGTTCCCTCCAGGCACTTTCAGTGTGGGTGCCTTCTCCACGTGGTTCCTGGTTTCCCTGCAGCGCTGAAGAGAATGTTAGCAAAGAGGTAACCGGCACAGCGAAAACAGTACTCAAAGACAGGGAGAGCAAGCTCTCTCTTGGCACTTTGGATGTGGGACATACAGCGAGATGTTTGCTGCTTTTGCGTTTGGCTGTTGGGAGATTTACAGCACAAAGATATCTAGTTGATTTGAAGCAGTTCCGAGAAAGTCTAAACATAATCGCCACTTCTCCCTCCTGGCACTTTCCATGTGGGAGATATAGCAGGATGTATATTGGTTTTGAGGACAACTCAATGGACAGTGTAGGGAGAAAAGTTCCTGGCTCCTTGAATGCCATTCCTGGAGACACTGCGATCAATGAGGGAGATATGTCAAGATGTGTGTTGGTTTTGAGGACGGCTCTCCGGAGAGTCTTAGCAAAGAGGTCACAGGGATAATCAGAGCAATTCTCAGAGACACTGAGAACAAGCTCGACAATTCCCTCCTGGCACTTTCCCTGTAGGAGATACCGCAAGACGTTTCTGTAGATTGGGCACAGCGCTCTGCAGGGTGTTAGCAGAGACTTTCCCGGGACAGTGAAACCCTATGTCAGAGACACTGAGAAGAAGCCCCAATGTTCCCTCCAGGCACTTTCAGTGTGGGTGCCTTCTCCACGTGGTTCCTGGTTTCCCTGCAGCGCTGAAGAGAATGTTAGCAAAGAGGTAACCGGCACAGCGAAAACAGTACTCAAAGACAGGGAGAGCAAGCTCTCTCTTGGCACTTTGGATGTGGGACATACAGCGAGATGTTTGCTGCTTTTGCGTTTGGCTGTTGGGAGATTTACAGCACAAAGATATCTAGTTGATTTGAAGCAGTTCCGAGGAAGTCTAAACATAATCCCCACTTCTCCCTCCTGGCACTTTCCATGTGGGAGATATAGCAGGATGTATATTGGTTTTGAGGACAACTCAATGGACAGTGTAGGGAGAAAAGTTCCTGGCTCCTTGAATGCCGTTCCTGGAGACACTGCGATCAATGAGGGAGATATGTCAAGATGTGTGTTGGTTTTGAGGACGGCTCTCTGGAGAGTCTTAGCAAAGAGGTCACAGGGATAATCAGAGCAATTCTCAGAGACACTGAGAACAAGCTCGACAATTCCCTCCTGGCACTTTCCCTGTAGGAGATACCGCAAGACGTTTCTGTAGATTGGGCACAGCGCTCTGCAGGGTGTTAGCAGAGACTTTCCCGGGACAGTGAAACCCTATGTCAGAGACACTGAGAAGAAGCCCCAATGTTCCCTCCAGGCACTTTCAGTGTGGGTGCCTTCTCCACGTGGTTCCTGGTTTCCCTGCAGCGCTGAAGAGAATGTTAGCAAAGAGGTAACCGGCACAGCGAAAACAGTACTCAAAGACAGGGAGAGCAAGCTCTCTCTTGGCACTTTGGATGTGGGACATACAGCGAGATGTTTGCTGCTTTTGCGTTTGGCTGTTGGGAGATTTACAGCACAAAGATATCTAGTTGATTTGAAGCAGTTCCGAGAAAGTCTAAACATAATCGCCACTTCTCCCTCCTGGCACTTTCCATGTGGGAGATATAGCAGGATGTATATTGGTTTTGAGGACAACTCAATGGACAGTGTAGGGAGAAAAGTTCCTGGCTCCTTGAATGCCGTTCCTGGAGACACTGCGATCAATGTGGGAGATATGTCAAGATGTGTGTTGGTTTTGAGGACGGCTCTCTGGAGAGTCTTAGCAAAGAGGTCACAGGGATAATCAGAGCAATTCTCAGAGACACTGAGAACAAGCTCGACAGTTCCCTCCTGGCACTTTCCCTGTAGGAGATACCGCAAGACGTTTCTGTAGATTGGGCACAGCGCTCTGCAGGGTGTTAGCAGAGACTTTCCCGGGACAGTGAAACCCTATGTCAGAGACACTGAGAAGAAGCCCCAATGTTCCCTCCAGGCACTTTCAGTGTGGGTGCCTTCTCCACGTGGTTCCTGGTTTCCCTGCAGCGCTGAAGAGAATGTTAGCAAAGAGGTAACCGGCACAGCGAAAACAGTACTCAAAGACAGGGAGAGCAAGCTCTCTCTTGGCACTTTGGATGTGGGACATACAGCGAGATGTTTGCTGCTTTTGCGTTTGGCTGTTGGGAGATTTACAGCACAAAGATATCTAGTTGATTTGAAGCAGTTCCGAGAAAGTCTAAACATAATCGCCACTTCTCCCTCCTGGCACTTTCCATGTGGGAGATATAGCAGGATGTATATTGGTTTTGAGGACAACTCAATGGACAGTGTAGGGAGAAAAGTTCCTGGCTCCTTGAATGCCGTTCCTGGAGACACTGCGATCAATGAGGGAGATATGTCAAGATGTGTGTTGGTTTTGAGGACGGCTCTCTGGAGAGTCTTAGCAAAGAGGTCACAGGGATAATCAGAGCAATTCTCAGAGACACTGAGAACAAGATGGACAGTTCCCTCCTGGCACTTTCCCTGTAGGAGATACCGCAAGACGTTTCTGTAGATTGGGCACAGCGCTCTGCAGGGTGTTAGCAGAGACTTTCCCGGGACAGTGAAACCCTATGTCAGAGACACTGAGAAGAAGCCCCAATGTTCCCTCCAGGCACTTTCAGTGTGGGTGCCTTCTCCACGTGGTTCCTGGTTTCCCTGCAGCGCTGAAGAGAATGTTAGCAAAGAGGTAACCGGCACAGCGAAAACAGTACTCAAAGACAGGGAGAGCAAGCTCTCTCTTGGCACTTTGGATGTGGGACATACAGCGAGATGTTTGCTGCTTTTGCGTTTGGCTGTTGGGAGATTTACAGCACAAAGATATCTAGTTGATTTGAAGCAGTTCCGAGGAAGTCTAAACATAATCCCCACTTCTCCCTCCTGGCACTTTCCATGTGGGAGATATAGCAGGATGTATATTGGTTTTGAGGACAACTCAATGGACAGTGTAGGGAGAAAAGTTCCTGGCTCCTTGAATGCCGTTCCTGGAGACACTGCGATCAATGAGGGAGATATGTCAAGATGTGTGTTGGTTTTGAGGACGGCTCTCTGGAGAGTCTTAGCAAAGAGGTCACAGGGATAATCAGAGCAATTCTCAGAGACACTGAGAACAAGATGGACAGTTCCCTCCTGGCACTTTCCCTGTAGGAGATACCGCAAGACGTTTCTGTAGATTGGGCACAGCGCTCTGCAGGGTGTTAGCAGAGACTTTCCCGGGACAGTGAAACCCTATGTCAGAGACACTGAGAAGAAGCCCCAATGTTCCCTCCAGGCACTTTCAGTGTGGGTGCCTTCTCCACGTGGTTCCTGGTTTCCCTGCAGCGCTGAAGAGAATGTTAGCAAAGAGGTAACCGGCACAGCGAAAACAGTACTCAAAGACAGGGAGAGCAAGCTCTCTCTTGGCACTTTGGATGTGGGACATACAGCGAGATGTTTGCTGCTTTTGCGTTTGGCTGTTGGGAGATTTACAGCACAAAGATATCTAGTTGATTTGAAGCAGTTCCGAGGAAGTCTAAACATAATCCCCACTTCTCCCTCCTGGCACTTTCCATGTGGGAGATATAGCAGGATGTATATTGGTTTTGAGGACAACTCAATGGACAGTGTAGGGAGAAAAGTTCCTGGCTCCTTGAATGCCGTTCCTGGAGACACTGCGATCAATGAGGGAGATATGTCAAGATGTGTGTTGGTTTTGAGGACGGCTCTCTGGAGAGTCTTAGCAAAGAGGTCACAGGGATAATCAGAGCAATTCTCAGAGACACTGAGAACAAGCTCGACAGTTCCCTCCTGGCACTTTCCCTGTAGGAGATACCGCAAGACGTTTCTGTAGATTGGGCACAGCGCTCTGCAGGGTGTTAGCAGAGACTTTCCCGGGACAGTGAAACCCTATGTCAGAGACACTGAGAAGAAGCCCCAATGTTCCCTCCAGGCACTTTCAGTGTGGGTGCCTTCTCCACGTGGTTCCTGGTTTCCCTGCAGCGCTGAAGAGAATGTTAGCAAAGAGGTAACCGGCACAGCGAAAACAGTACTCAAAGACAGGGAGAGCAAGCTCTCTCTTGGCACTTTGGATGTGGGACATACAGCGAGATGTTTGCTGCTTTTGCGTTTGGCTGTTGGGAGATTTACAGCACAAAGATATCTAGTTGATTTGAAGCAGTTCCGAGAAAGTCTAAACATAATCGCCACTTCTCCCTCCTGGCACTTTCCATGTGGGAGATATAGCAGGATGTATATTGGTTTTGAGGACAACTCAATGGACAGTGTAGGGAGAAAAGTTCCTGGCTCCTTGAATGCCGTTCCTGGAGACACTGCGATCAATGTGGGAGATATGTCAAGATGTGTGTTGGTTTTGAGGACGGCTCTCTGGAGAGTCTTAGCAAAGAGGTCACAGGGATAATCAGAGCAATTCTCAGAGACACTGAGAACAAGCTCGACAGTTCCCTCCTGGCACTTTCCCTGTAGGAGATACCGCAAGACGTTTCTGTAGATTGGGCACAGCGCTCTGCAGGGTGTTAGCAGAGACTTTCCCGGGACAGTGAAACCCTATGTCAGAGACACTGAGAAGAAGCCCAAATGTTCCCTCCAGGCACTTTCAGTGTGGGTGCCTTCTCCACGTGGTTCCTGGTTTCCCTGCAGCGCTGAAGAGAATGTTAGCAAAGAGGTAACCGGCACAGCGAAAACAGTACTCAAAGACAGGGAGAGCAAGCTCTCTCTTGGCACTTTGGATGTGGGACATACAGCGAGATGTTTGCTGCTTTTGCGTTTGGCTGTTGGGAGATTTACAGCACAAAGATATCTAGTTGATTTGAAGCAGTTCCGAGAAAGTCTAAACATAATCGCCACTTCTCCCTCCTGGCACTTTCCATGTGGGAGATATAGCAGGATGTATATTGGTTTTGAGGACAACTCAATGGACAGTGTAGGGAGAAAAGTTCCTGGCTCCTTGAATGCCGTTCCTGGAGACACTGCGATCAATGTGGGAGATATGTCAAGATGTGTGTTTGTTTTGAGGACGGCTCTCTGGAGAGTCTTAGCAAAGAGGTCACAGGGATAATCAGAGCAATTCTCAGAGACACTGAGAACAAGCTCGACAATTCCCTCCTGGCACTTTCCCTGTAGGAGATACCGCAAGACGTTTCTGTAGATTGGGCACAGCGCTCTGCAGGGTGTTAGCAGAGACTTTCCCGGGACAGTGAAACCCTATGTCAGAGACACTGAGAAGAAGCCCCAATGTTCCCTCCAGGCACTTTCAGTGTGGGTGCCTTCTCCACGTGGTTCCTGGTTTCCCTGCAGCGCTGAAGAGAATGTTAGCAAAGAGGTAACCGGCACAGCGAAAACAGTACTCAAAGACAGGGAGAGCAAGCTCTCTCTTGGCACTTTGGATGTGGGACATACAGCGAGATGTTTGCTGCTTTTGCGTTTGGCTGTTGGGAGATTTACAGCACAAAGATATCTAGTTGATTTGAAGCAGTTCCGAGGAAGTCTAAACATAATCGCCACTTCTCCCTCCTGGCACTTTCCATGTGGGAGATATAGCAGGATGTATATTGGTTTTGAGGACAACTCAATGGACAGTGTAGGGAGAAAAGTTCCTGGCTCCTTGAATGCCGTTCCTGGAGACACTGCGATCAATGAGGGAGATATGTCAAGATGTGTGTTGGTTTTGAGGACGGCTCTCTGGAGAGTCTTAGCAAAGAGGTCACAGGGATAATCAGAGCAATTCTCAGAGACACTGAGAACAAGCTCGACAGTTCCCTCCTGGCACTTTCCCTGTAGGAGATACCGCAAGACGTTTCTGTAGATTGGGCACAGCGCTCTGCAGGGTGTTAGCAGAGACTTTCCCGGGACAGTGAAACCCTATGTCAGAGACACTGAGAAGAAGCCCCAATGTTCCCTCCAGGCACTTTCAGTGTGGGTGCCTTCTCCACGTGGTTCCTGGTTTCCCTGCAGCGCTGAAGAGAATGTTAGCAAAGAGGTAACCGGCACAGCGAAAACAGTACTCAAAGACAGGGAGAGCAAGCTCTCTCTTGGCACTTTGGATGTGGGACATACAGCGAGATGTTTGCTGCTTTTGCGTTTGGCTGTTGGGAGATTTACAGCACAAAGATATCTAGTTGATTTGAAGCAGTTCCGAGAAAGTCTAAACATAATCGCCACTTCTCCCTCCTGGCACTTTCCATGTGGGAGATATAGCAGGATGTATATTGGTTTTGAGGACAACTCAATGGACAGTGTAGGGAGAAAAGTTCCTGGCTCCTTGAATGCCGTTCCTGGAGACACTGCGATCAATGTGGGAGATATGTCAAGATGTGTGTTGGTTTTGAGGACGGCTCTCTGGAGTCTTAGCAAAGAGGTCACAGGGATAATCAGAGCAATTCTCAGAGACACTGAGAACAAGCTCGACAATTCCCTCCTGGCACTTTCCCTGTAGGAGATACCGCAAGACGTTTCTGTAGATTGGGCACAGCGCTCTGCAGGGTGTTAGCAGAGACTTTCCCGGGACAGTGAAACCCTATGTCAGAGACACTGAGAAGAAGCCCCAATGTTCCCTCCAGGCACTTTCAGTGTGGGTGCCTTCTCCACGTGGTTCCTGGTTTCCCTGCAGCGCTGAAGAGAATGTTAGCAAAGAGGTAACCGGCACAGCGAAAACAGTACTCAAAGACAGGGAGAGCAAGCTCTCTCTTGGCACTTTGGATGTGGGACATACAGCGAGATGTTTGCTGCTTTTGCGTTTGGCTGTTGGGAGATTTACAGCACAAAGATATCTAGTTGATTTGAAGCAGTTCCGAGGAAGTCTAAACATAATCGCCACTTCTCCCTCCTGGCACTTTCCATGTGGGAGATATAGCAGGATGTATATTGGTTTTGAGGACAACTCAATGGACAGTGTAGGGAGAAAAGTTCCTGGCTCCTTGAATGCCGTTCCTGGAGACACTGCGATCAATGAGGGAGATATGTCAAGATGTGTGTTGGTTTTGAGGACGGCTCTCTGGAGAGTCTTAGCAAAGAGGTCACAGGGATAATCAGAGCAATTCTCAGAGACACTGAGAACAAGCTCGACAATTCCCTCCTGGCACTTTCCCTGTAGGAGATACCGCAAGACGTTTCTGTAGATTGGGCACAGCGCTCTGCAGGGTGTTAGCAGAGACTTTCCCGGGACAGTGAAACCCTATGTCAGAGACACTGAGAAGAAGCCCCAATGTTCCCTCCAGGCACTTTCAGTGTGGGTGCCTTCTCCACGTGGTTCCTGGTTTCCCTGCAGCGCTGAAGAGAATGTTAGCAAAGAGGTAACCGGCACAGCGAAAACGGTACTCAAAGACAGGGAGAGCAAGCTCTCTCTTGGCACTTTGGATGTGGGACATACAGCGAGATGTTTGCTGCTTTTGCGTTTGGCTGTTGGGAGATTTACAGCACAAAGATATCTAGTTGATTTGAAGCAGTTCCGAGGAAGTCTAAACATAATCCCCACTTCTCCCTCCTGGCACTTTCCATGTGGGAGATATAGCAGGATGTATATTGGTTTTGAGGACAACTCAATGGACAGTGTAGGGAGAAAAGTTCCTGGCTCCTTGAATGCCGTTCCTGGAGACACTGCGATCAATGTGGGAGATATGTCAAGATGTGTGTTGGTTTTGAGGACGGCTCTCTGGAGAGTCTTAGCAAAGAGGTCACAGGGATAATCAGAGCAATTCTCAGAGACACTGAGAACAAGCTCGACAATTCCCTCCTGGCACTTTCCCTGTAGGAGATACCGCAAGACGTTTCAGTAGATTGGGCACAGCGCTCTGCAGGGTGTTAGCAGAGACTTTCCCGGGACAGTGAAACCCTATGTCAGAGACACTGAGAAGAAGCCCCAATGTTCCCTCCAGGCACTTTCAGTGTGGGTGCCTTCTCCACGTGGTTCCTGGTTTCCCTGCAGCGCTGAAGAGAATGTTAGCAAAGAGGTAACCGGCACAGCGAAAACAGTACTCAAAGACAGGGAGAGCAAGCTCTCTCTTGGCACTTTGGATGTGGGACATACAGCGAGATGTTTGCTGCTTTTGCGTTTGGCTGTTGGGAGATTTACAGCACAAAGATATCTAGTTGATTTGAAGCAGTTCCGAGAAAGTCTAAACATAATCGCCACTTCTCCCTCCTGGCACTTTCCATGTGGGAGATATAGCAGGATGTATATTGGTTTTGAGGACAACTCAATGGACAGTGTAGGGAGAAAAGTTCCTGGCTCCTTGAATGCCGTTCCTGGAGACACTGCGATCAATGTGGGAGATATGTCAAGATGTGTGTTTGTTTTGAGGACGGCTCTCTGGAGAGTCTTAGCAAAGAGGTCACAGGGATAATCAGAGCAATTCTCAGAGACACTGAGAACAAGCTCGACAATTCCCTCCTGGCACTTTCCCTGTAGGAGATACCGCAAGACGTTTCTGTAGATTGGGCACAGCGCTCTGCAGGGTGTTAGCAGAGACTTTCCCGGGACAGTGAAACCCTATGTCAGAGACACTGAGAAGAAGCCCCAATGTTCCCTCCAGGCACTTTCAGTGTGGGTGCCTTCTCCACGTGGTTCCTGGTTTCCCTGCAGCGCTGAAGAGAATGTTAGCAAAGAGGTAACCGGCACAGCGAAAACAGTACTCAAAGACAGGGAGAGCAAGCTCTCTCTTGGCACTTTGGATGTGGGACATACAGCGAGATGTTTGCTGCTTTTGCGTTTGGCTGTTGGGAGATTTACAGCACAAAGATATCTAGTTGATTTGAAGCAGTTCCGAGAAAGTCTAAACATAATCGCCACTTCTCCCTCCTGGCACTTTCCATGTGGGAGATATAGCAGGATGTATATTGGTTTTGAGGACAACTCAATGGACAGTGTAGGGAGAAAAGTTCCTGGCTCCTTGAATGCCGTTCCTGGAGACACTGCGATCAATGTGGGAGATATGTCAAGATGTGTGTTGGTTTTGAGGACGGCTCTCTGGAGTCTTAGCAAAGAGGTCACAGGGATAATCAGAGCAATTCTCAGAGACACTGAGAACAAGCTCGACAATTCCCTCCTGGCACTTTCCCTGTAGGAGATACCGCAAGACGTTTCTGTAGATTGGGCACAGCGCTCTGCAGGGTGTTAGCAGAGACTTTCCCGGGACAGTGAAACCCTATGTCAGAGACACTGAGAAGAAGCCCCAATGTTCCCTCCAGGCACTTTCAGTGTGGGTGCCTTCTCCACGTGGTTCCTGGTTTCCCTGCAGCGCTGAAGAGAATGTTAGCAAAGAGGTAACCGGCACAGCGAAAACAGTACTCAAAGACAGGGAGAGCAAGCTCTCTCTTGGCACTTTGGATGTGGGACATACAGCGAGATGTTTGCTGCTTTTGCGTTTGGCTGTTGGGAGATTTACAGCACAAAGATATCTAGTTGATTTGAAGCAGTTCCGAGGAAGTCTAAACATAATCGCCACTTCTCCCTCCTGGCACTTTCCATGTGGGAGATATAGCAGGATGTATATTGGTTTTGAGGACAACTCAATGGACAGTGTAGGGAGAAAAGTTCCTGGCTCCTTGAATGCCGTTCCTGGAGACACTGCGATCAATGAGGGAGATATGTCAAGATGTGTGTTGGTTTTGAGGACGGCTCTCTGGAGAGTCTTAGCAAAGAGGTCACAGGGATAATCAGAGCAATTCTCAGAGACACTGAGAACAAGCTCGACAATTCCCTCCTGGCACTTTCCCTGTAGGAGATACCGCAAGACGTTTCTGTAGATTGGGCACAGCGCTCTGCAGGGTGTTAGCAGAGACTTTCCCGGGACAGTGAAACCCTATGTCAGAGACACTGAGAAGAAGCCCCAATGTTCCCTCCAGGCACTTTCAGTGTGGGTGCCTTCTCCACGTGGTTCCTGGTTTCCCTGCAGCGCTGAAGAGAATGTTAGCAAAGAGGTAACCGGCACAGCGAAAACAGTACTCAAAGACAGGGAGAGCAAGCTCTCTCTTGGCACTTTGGATGTGGGACATACAGCGAGATGTTTGCTGCTTTTGCGTTTGGCTGTTGGGAGATTTACAGCACAAAGATATCTAGTTGATTTGAAGCAGTTCCGAGGAAGTCTAAACATAATCCCCACTTCTCCCTCCTGGCACTTTCCATGTGGGAGATATAGCAGGATGTATATTGGTTTTGAGGACAACTCAATGGACAGTGTAGGGAGAAAAGTTCCTGGCTCCTTGAATGCCGTTCCTGGAGACACTGCGATCAATGAGGGAGATATGTCAAGATGTGTGTTGGTTTTGAGGACGGCTCTCTGGAGAGTCTTAGCAAAGAGGTCACAGGGATAATCAGAGCAATTCTCAGAGACACTGAGAACAAGCTCGACAATTCCCTCCTGGCACTTTCCCTGTAGGAGATACCGCAAGACGTTTCTGTAGATTGGGCACAGCGCTCTGCAGGGTGTTAGCAGAGACTTTCCCGGGACAGTGAAACCCTATGTCAGAGACACTGAGAAGAAGCCCCAATGTTCCCTCCAGGCACTTTCAGTGTGGGTGCCTTCTCCACGTGGTTCCTGGTTTCCCTGCAGCGCTGAAGAGAATGTTAGCAAAGAGGTAACCGGCACAGCGAAAACAGTACTCAAAGACAGGGAGAGCAAGCTCTCTCTTGGCACTTTGGATGTGGGACATACAGCGAGATGTTTGCTGCTTTTGCGTTTGGCTGTTGGGAGATTTACAGCACAAAGATATCTAGTTGATTTGAAGCAGTTCCGAGAAAGTCTAAACATAATCGCCACTTCTCCCTCCTGGCACTTTCCATGTGGGAGATATAGCAGGATGTATATTGGTTTTGAGGACAACTCAATGGACAGTGTAGGGAGAAAAGTTCCTGGCTCCTTGAATGCCGTTCCTGGAGACACTGCGATCAATGTGGGAGATATGTCAAGATGTGTGTTGGTTTTGAGGACGGCTCTCTGGAGAGTCTTAGCAAAGAGGTCACAGGGATAATCAGAGCAATTCTCAGAGACACTGAGAACAAGCTCGACAATTCCCTCCTGGCACTTTCCCTGTAGGAGATACCGCAAGACGTTTCAGTAGATTGGGCACAGCGCTCTGCAGGGTGTTAGCAGAGACTTTCCCGGGACAGTGAAACCCTATGTCAGAGACACTGAGAAGAAGCCCCAATGTTCCCTCCAGGCACTTTCAGTGTGGGTGCCTTCTCCACGTGGTTCCTGGTTTCCCTGCAGCGCTGAAGAGAATGTTAGCAAAGAGGTAACCGGCACAGCGAAAACAGTACTCAAAGACAGGGAGAGCAAGCTCTCTCTTGGCACTTTGGATGTGGGACATACAGCGAGATGTTTGCTGCTTTTGCGTTTGGCTGTTGGGAGATTTACAGCACAAAGATATCTAGTTGATTTGAAGCAGTTCCGAGAAAGTCTAAACATAATCGCCACTTCTCCCTCCTGGCACTTTCCATGTGGGAGATATAGCAGGATGTATATTGGTTTTGAGGACAACTCAATGGACAGTGTAGGGAGAAAAGTTCCTGGCTCCTTGAATGCCGTTCCTGGAGACACTGCGATCA
Source organism: Chroicocephalus ridibundus (assembly GCF_963924245.1). NCBI lineage: Eukaryota > Metazoa > Chordata > Aves > Charadriiformes > Laridae > Chroicocephalus > Chroicocephalus ridibundus. Next base: position 409,927 of record NW_026961371.1, on the reverse strand, counting down.
ATGTGGGAGATATGTCAAGATGTGTGTTTGTTTTGAGGACGGCTCTCTGGAGAGTCTTAGCAAAGAGGTCACAGGGATAATCAGAGCAATTCTCAGAGACACTGAGAACAAGCTCGACAATTCCCTCCTGGCACTTTCCCTGTAGGAGATACCGCAAGACGTTTCTGTAGATTGGGCACAGCGCTCTGCAGGGTGTTAGCAGAGACTTTCCCGGGACAGTGAAACCCTATGTCAGAGACACTGAGAAGAAGCCCCAATGTTCCCTCCAGGCACTTTCAGTGTGGGTGCCTTCTCCACGTGGTTCCTGGTTTCCCTGCAGCGCTGAAGAGAATGTTAGCAAAGAGGTAACCGGCACAGCGAAAACAGTACTCAAAGACAGGGAGAGCAAGCTCTCTCTTGGCACTTTGGATGTGGGACATACAGCGAGATGTTTGCTGCTTTTGCGTTTGGCTGTTGGGAGATTTACAGCACAAAGATATCTAGTTGATTTGAAGCAGTTCCGAGAAAGTCTAAACATAATCGCCACTTCTCCCTCCTGGCACTTTCCATGTGGGAGATATAGCAGGATGTATATTGGTTTTGAGGACAACTCAATGGACAGTGTAGGGAGAAAAGTTCCTGGCTCCTTGAATGCCATTCCTGGAGACACTGCGATCAATGAGGGAGATATGTCAAGATGTGTGTTGGTTTTGAGGACGGCTCTCCGGAGAGTCTTAGCAAAGAGGTCACAGGGATAATCAGAGCAATTCTCAGAGACACTGAGAACAAGCTCGACAATTCCCTCCTGGCACTTTCCCTGTAGGAGATACCGCAAGACGTTTCTGTAGATTGGGCACAGCGCTCTGCAGGGTGTTAGCAGAGACTTTCCCGGGACAGTGAAACCCTATGTCAGAGACACTGAGAAGAAGCCCCAATGTTCCCTCCAGGCACTTTCAGTGTGGGTGCCTTCTCCACGTGGTTCCTGGTTTCCCTGCAGCGCTGAAGAGAATGTTAGCAAAGAGGTAACCGGCACAGCGAAAACAGTACTCAAAGACAGGGAGAGCAAGCTCTCTCTTGGCACTTTGGATGTGGGACATACAGCGAGATGTTTGCTGCTTTTGCGTTTGGCTGTTGGGAGATTTACAGCACAAAGATATCTAGTTGATTTGAAGCAGTTCCGAGGAAGTCTAAACATAATCCCCACTTCTCCCTCCTGGCACTTTCCATGTGGGAGATATAGCAGGATGTATATTGGTTTTGAGGACAACTCAATGGACAGTGTAGGGAGAAAAGTTCCTGGCTCCTTGAATGCCGTTCCTGGAGACACTGCGATCAATGAGGGAGATATGTCAAGATGTGTGTTGGTTTTGAGGACGGCTCTCTGGAGAGTCTTAGCAAAGAGGTCACAGGGATAATCAGAGCAATTCTCAGAGACACTGAGAACAAGCTCGACAATTCCCTCCTGGCACTTTCCCTGTAGGAGATACCGCAAGACGTTTCTGTAGATTGGGCACAGCGCTCTGCAGGGTGTTAGCAGAGACTTTCCCGGGACAGTGAAACCCTATGTCAGAGACACTGAGAAGAAGCCCCAATGTTCCCTCCAGGCACTTTCAGTGTGGGTGCCTTCTCCACGTGGTTCCTGGTTTCCCTGCAGCGCTGAAGAGAATGTTAGCAAAGAGGTAACCGGCACAGCGAAAACAGTACTCAAAGACAGGGAGAGCAAGCTCTCTCTTGGCACTTTGGATGTGGGACATACAGCGAGATGTTTGCTGCTTTTGCGTTTGGCTGTTGGGAGATTTACAGCACAAAGATATCTAGTTGATTTGAAGCAGTTCCGAGAAAGTCTAAACATAATCGCCACTTCTCCCTCCTGGCACTTTCCATGTGGGAGATATAGCAGGATGTATATTGGTTTTGAGGACAACTCAATGGACAGTGTAGGGAGAAAAGTTCCTGGCTCCTTGAATGCCGTTCCTGGAGACACTGCGATCAATGTGGGAGATATGTCAAGATGTGTGTTGGTTTTGAGGACGGCTCTCTGGAGAGTCTTAGCAAAGAGGTCACAGGGATAATCAGAGCAATTCTCAGAGACACTGAGAACAAGCTCGACAGTTCCCTCCTGGCACTTTCCCTGTAGGAGATACCGCAAGACGTTTCTGTAGATTGGGCACAGCGCTCTGCAGGGTGTTAGCAGAGACTTTCCCGGGACAGTGAAACCCTATGTCAGAGACACTGAGAAGAAGCCCCAATGTTCCCTCCAGGCACTTTCAGTGTGGGTGCCTTCTCCACGTGGTTCCTGGTTTCCCTGCAGCGCTGAAGAGAATGTTAGCAAAGAGGTAACCGGCACAGCGAAAACAGTACTCAAAGACAGGGAGAGCAAGCTCTCTCTTGGCACTTTGGATGTGGGACATACAGCGAGATGTTTGCTGCTTTTGCGTTTGGCTGTTGGGAGATTTACAGCACAAAGATATCTAGTTGATTTGAAGCAGTTCCGAGAAAGTCTAAACATAATCGCCACTTCTCCCTCCTGGCACTTTCCATGTGGGAGATATAGCAGGATGTATATTGGTTTTGAGGACAACTCAATGGACAGTGTAGGGAGAAAAGTTCCTGGCTCCTTGAATGCCGTTCCTGGAGACACTGCGATCAATGTGGGAGATATGTCAAGATGTGTGTTTGTTTTGAGGACGGCTCTCTGGAGAGTCTTAGCAAAGAGGTCACAGGGATAATCAGAGCAATTCTCAGAGACACTGAGAACAAGCTCGACAATTCCCTCCTGGCACTTTCCCTGTAGGAGATACCGCAAGACGTTTCTGTAGATTGGGCACAGCGCTCTGCAGGGTGTTAGCAGAGACTTTCCCGGGACAGTGAAACCCTATGTCAGAGACACTGAGAAGAAGCCCCAATGTTCCCTCCAGGCACTTTCAGTGTGGGTGCCTTCTCCACGTGGTTCCTGGTTTCCCTGCAGCGCTGAAGAGAATGTTAGCAAAGAGGTAACCGGCACAGCGAAAACAGTACTCAAAGACAGGGAGAGCAAGCTCTCTCTTGGCACTTTGGATGTGGGACATACAGCGAGATGTTTGCTGCTTTTGCGTTTGGCTGTTGGGAGATTTACAGCACAAAGATATCTAGTTGATTTGAAGCAGTTCCGAGAAAGTCTAAACATAATCGCCACTTCTCCCTCCTGGCACTTTCCATGTGGGAGATATAGCAGGATGTATATTGGTTTTGAGGACAACTCAATGGACAGTGTAGGGAGAAAAGTTCCTGGCTCCTTGAATGCCGTTCCTGGAGACACTGCGATCAATGAGGGAGATATGTCAAGATGTGTGTTGGTTTTGAGGACGGCTCTCTGGAGAGTCTTAGCAAAGAGGTCACAGGGATAATCAGAGCAATTCTCAGAGACACTGAGAACAAGATGGACAGTTCCCTCCTGGCACTTTCCCTGTAGGAGATACCGCAAGACGTTTCTGTAGATTGGGCACAGCGCTCTGCAGGGTGTTAGCAGAGACTTTCCCGGGACAGTGAAACCCTATGTCAGAGACACTGAGAAGAAGCCCCAATGTTCCCTCCAGGCACTTTCAGTGTGGGTGCCTTCTCCACGTGGTTCCTGGTTTCCCTGCAGCGCTGAAGAGAATGTTAGCAAAGAGGTAACCGGCACAGCGAAAACAGTACTCAAAGACAGGGAGAGCAAGCTCTCTCTTGGCACTTTGGATGTGGGACATACAGCGAGATGTTTGCTGCTTTTGCGTTTGGCTGTTGGGAGATTTACAGCACAAAGATATCTAGTTGATTTGAAGCAGTTCCGAGGAAGTCTAAACATAATCCCCACTTCTCCCTCCTGGCACTTTCCATGTGGGAGATATAGCAGGATGTATATTGGTTTTGAGGACAACTCAATGGACAGTGTAGGGAGAAAAGTTCCTGGCTCCTTGAATGCCGTTCCTGGAGACACTGCGATCAATGAGGGAGATATGTCAAGATGTGTGTTGGTTTTGAGGACGGCTCTCTGGAGAGTCTTAGCAAAGAGGTCACAGGGATAATCAGAGCAATTCTCAGAGACACTGAGAACAAGCTCGACAGTTCCCTCCTGGCACTTTCCCTGTAGGAGATACCGCAAGACGTTTCTGTAGATTGGGCACAGCGCTCTGCAGGGTGTTAGCAGAGACTTTCCCGGGACAGTGAAACCCTATGTCAGAGACACTGAGAAGAAGCCCCAATGTTCCCTCCAGGCACTTTCAGTGTGGGTGCCTTCTCCACGTGGTTCCTGGTTTCCCTGCAGCGCTGAAGAGAATGTTAGCAAAGAGGTAACCGGCACAGCGAAAACAGTACTCAAAGACAGGGAGAGCAAGCTCTCTCTTGGCACTTTGGATGTGGGACATACAGCGAGATGTTTGCTGCTTTTGCGTTTGGCTGTTGGGAGATTTACAGCACAAAGATATCTAGTTGATTTGAAGCAGTTCCGAGAAAGTCTAAACATAATCGCCACTTCTCCCTCCTGGCACTTTCCATGTGGGAGATATAGCAGGATGTATATTGGTTTTGAGGACAACTCAATGGACAGTGTAGGGAGAAAAGTTCCTGGCTCCTTGAATGCCGTTCCTGGAGACACTGCGATCAATGTGGGAGATATGTCAAGATGTGTGTTGGTTTTGAGGACGGCTCTCTGGAGTCTTAGCAAAGAGGTCACAGGGATAATCAGAGCAATTCTCAGAGACACTGAGAACAAGCTCGACAATTCCCTCCTGGCACTTTCCCTGTAGGAGATACCGCAAGACGTTTCTGTAGATTGGGCACAGCGCTCTGCAGGGTGTTAGCAGAGACTTTCCCGGGACAGTGAAACCCTATGTCAGAGACACTGAGAAGAAGCCCCAATGTTCCCTCCAGGCACTTTCAGTGTGGGTGCCTTCTCCACGTGGTTCCTGGTTTCCCTGCAGCGCTGAAGAGAATGTTAGCAAAGAGGTAACCGGCACAGCGAAAACAGTACTCAAAGACAGGGAGAGCAAGCTCTCTCTTGGCACTTTGGATGTGGGACATACAGCGAGATGTTTGCTGCTTTTGCGTTTGGCTGTTGGGAGATTTACAGCACAAAGATATCTAGTTGATTTGAAGCAGTTCCGAGGAAGTCTAAACATAATCGCCACTTCTCCCTCCTGGCACTTTCCATGTGGGAGATATAGCAGGATGTATATTGGTTTTGAGGACAACTCAATGGACAGTGTAGGGAGAAAAGTTCCTGGCTCCTTGAATGCCGTTCCTGGAGACACTGCGATCAATGAGGGAGATATGTCAAGATGTGTGTTGGTTTTGAGGACGGCTCTCTGGAGAGTCTTAGCAAAGAGGTCACAGGGATAATCAGAGCAATTCTCAGAGACACTGAGAACAAGCTCGACAATTCCCTCCTGGCACTTTCCCTGTAGGAGATACCGCAAGACGTTTCTGTAGATTGGGCACAGCGCTCTGCAGGGTGTTAGCAGAGACTTTCCCGGGACAGTGAAACCCTATGTCAGAGACACTGAGAAGAAGCCCCAATGTTCCCTCCAGGCACTTTCAGTGTGGGTGCCTTCTCCACGTGGTTCCTGGTTTCCCTGCAGCGCTGAAGAGAATGTTAGCAAAGAGGTAACCGGCACAGCGAAAACAGTACTCAAAGACAGGGAGAGCAAGCTCTCTCTTGGCACTTTGGATGTGGGACATACAGCGAGATGTTTGCTGCTTTTGCGTTTGGCTGTTGGGAGATTTACAGCACAAAGATATCTAGTTGATTTGAAGCAGTTCCGAGAAAGTCTAAACATAATCGCCACTTCTCCCTCCTGGCACTTTCCATGTGGGAGATATAGCAGGATGTATATTGGTTTTGAGGACAACTCAATGGACAGTGTAGGGAGAAAAGTTCCTGGCTCCTTGAATGCCGTTCCTGGAGACACTGCGATCAATGTGGGAGATATGTCAAGATGTGTGTTGGTTTTGAGGACGGCTCTCTGGAGTCTTAGCAAAGAGGTCACAGGGATAATCAGAGCAATTCTCAGAGACACTGAGAACAAGCTCGACAATTCCCTCCTGGCACTTTCCCTGTAGGAGATACCGCAAGACGTTTCTGTAGATTGGGCACAGCGCTCTGCAGGGTGTTAGCAGAGACTTTCCCGGGACAGTGAAACCCTATGTCAGAGACACTGAGAAGAAGCCCCAATGTTCCCTCCAGGCACTTTCAGTGTGGGTGCCTTCTCCACGTGGTTCCTGGTTTCCCTGCAGCGCTGAAGAGAATGTTAGCAAAGAGGTAACCGGCACAGCGAAAACAGTACTCAAAGACAGGGAGAGCAAGCTCTCTCTTGGCACTTTGGATGTGGGACATACAGCGAGATGTTTGCTGCTTTTGCGTTTGGCTGTTGGGAGATTTACAGCACAAAGATATCTAGTTGATTTGAAGCAGTTCCGAGGAAGTCTAAACATAATCGCCACTTCTCCCTCCTGGCACTTTCCATGTGGGAGATATAGCAGGATGTATATTGGTTTTGAGGACAACTCAATGGACAGTGTAGGGAGAAAAGTTCCTGGCTCCTTGAATGCCGTTCCTGGAGACACTGCGATCAATGAGGGAGATATGTCAAGATGTGTGTTGGTTTTGAGGACGGCTCTCTGGAGAGTCTTAGCAAAGAGGTCACAGGGATAATCAGAGCAATTCTCAGAGACACTGAGAACAAGCTCGACAATTCCCTCCTGGCACTTTCCCTGTAGGAGATACCGCAAGACGTTTCTGTAGATTGGGCACAGCGCTCTGCAGGGTGTTAGCAGAGACTTTCCCGGGACAGTGAAACCCTATGTCAGAGACACTGAGAAGAAGCCCCAATGTTCCCTCCAGGCACTTTCAGTGTGGGTGCCTTCTCCACGTGGTTCCTGGTTTCCCTGCAGCGCTGAAGAGAATGTTAGCAAAGAGGTAACCGGCACAGCGAAAACGGTACTCAAAGACAGGGAGAGCAAGCTCTCTCTTGGCACTTTGGATGTGGGACATACAGCGAGATGTTTGCTGCTTTTGCGTTTGGCTGTTGGGAGATTTACAGCACAAAGATATCTAGTTGATTTGAAGCAGTTCCGAGGAAGTCTAAACATAATCCCCACTTCTCCCTCCTGGCACTTTCCATGTGGGAGATATAGCAGGATGTATATTGGTTTTGAGGACAACTCAATGGACAGTGTAGGGAGAAAAGTTCCTGGCTCCTTGAATGCCGTTCCTGGAGACACTGCGATCAATGAGGGAGATATGTCAAGATGTGTGTTGGTTTTGAGGACGGCTCTCTGGAGAGTCTTAGCAAAGAGGTCACAGGGATAATCAGAGCAATTCTCAGAGACACTGAGAACAAGCTCGACAATTCCCTCCTGGCACTTTCCCTGTAGGAGATACCGCAAGACGTTTCTGTAGATTGGGCACAGCGCTCTGCAGGGTGTTAGCAGAGACTTTCCCGGGACAGTGAAACCCTATGTCAGAGACACTGAGAAGAAGCCCCAATGTTCCCTCCAGGCACTTTCAGTGTGGGTGCCTTCTCCACGTGGTTCCTGGTTTCCCTGCAGCGCTGAAGAGAATGTTAGCAAAGAGGTAACCGGCACAGCGAAAACAGTACTCAAAGACAGGGAGAGCAAGCTCTCTCTTGGCACTTTGGATGTGGGACATACAGCGAGATGTTTGCTGCTTTTGCGTTTGGCTGTTGGGAGATTTACAGCACAAAGATATCTAGTTGATTTGAAGCAGTTCCGAGAAAGTCTAAACATAATCGCCACTTCTCCCTCCTGGCACTTTCCATGTGGGAGATATAGCAGGATGTATATTGGTTTTGAGGACAACTCAATGGACAGTGTAGGGAGAAAAGTTCCTGGCTCCTTGAATGCCGTTCCTGGAGACACTGCGATCAATGTGGGAGATATGTCAAGATGTGTGTTGGTTTTGAGGACGGCTCTCTGGAGAGTCTTAGCAAAGAGGTCACAGGGATAATCAGAGCAATTCTCAGAGACACTGAGAACAAGCTCGACAATTCCCTCCTGGCACTTTCCCTGTAGGAGATACCGCAAGACGTTTCAGTAGATTGGGCACAGCGCTCTGCAGGGTGTTAGCAGAGACTTTCCCGGGACAGTGAAACCCTATGTCAGAGACACTGAGAAGAAGCCCCAATGTTCCCTCCAGGCACTTTCAGTGTGGGTGCCTTCTCCACGTGGTTCCTGGTTTCCCTGCAGCGCTGAAGAGAATGTTAGCAAAGAGGTAACCGGCACAGCGAAAACAGTACTCAAAGACAGGGAGAGCAAGCTCTCTCTTGGCACTTTGGATGTGGGACATACAGCGAGATGTTTGCTGCTTTTGCGTTTGGCTGTTGGGAGATTTACAGCACAAAGATATCTAGTTGATTTGAAGCAGTTCCGAGAAAGTCTAAACATAATCGCCACTTCTCCCTCCTGGCACTTTCCATGTGGGAGATATAGCAGGATGTATATTGGTTTTGAGGACAACTCAATGGACAGTGTAGGGAGAAAAGTTCCTGGCTCCTTGAATGTGGTTCCTGGAGACACTGCGATCAATGAGGGAGATATGTCAAGATGTGTGTTGGTTTTGAGGACGGCTCTCTGGAGAGTCTTAGCAAAGAGGTCACAGGGATAATCAGAGCAATTCTCAGAGACACTGAGAACAAGATGGACAGTTCCCTCCTGGCACTTTCCCTGTAGGAGATACCGCAAGACGTTTCTGTAGATTGGGCACAGCGCTCTGCAGGGTGTTAGCAGAGACTTTCCCGGGACAGTGAAACCCTATGTCAGAGACACTGAGAAGAAGCCCCAATGTTCCCTCCAGGCACTTTCAGTGTGGGTGCCTTCTCCACGTGGTTCCTGGTTTCCCTGCAGCGCTGAAGAGAATGTTAGCAAAGAGGTAACCGGCACAGCGAAAACAGTACTCAAAGACAGGGAGAGCAAGCTCTCTCTTGGCACTTTGGATGTGGGACATACAGCGAGATGTTTGCTGCTTTTGCGTTTGGCTGTTGGGAGATTTACAGCACAAAGATATCTAGTTGATTTGAAGCAGTTCCGAGAAAGTCTAAACATAATCGCCACTTCTCCCTCCTGGCACTTTCCATGTGGGAGATATAGCAGGATGTATATTGGTTTTGAGGACAACTCAATGGACAGTGTAGGGAGAAAAGTTCCTGGCTCCTTGAATGCCGTTCCTGGAGACACTGCGATCAATGTGGGAGATATGTCAAGATGTGTGTTGGTTTTGAGGACGGCTCTCTGGAGAGTCTTAGCAAAGAGGTCACAGGGATAATCAGAGCAATTCTCAGAGACACTGAGAACAAGCTCGACAGTTCCCTCCTGGCACTTTCCCTGTAGGAGATACCGCAAGACGTTTCTGTAGATTGGGCACAGCGCTCTGCAGGGTGTTAGCAGAGACTTTCCCGGGACAGTGAAACCCTATGTCAGAGACACTGAGAAGAAGCCCCAATGTTCCCTCCAGGCACTTTCAGTGTGGGTGCCTTCTCCACGTGGTTCCTGGTTTCCCTGCAGCGCTGAAGAGAATGTTAGCAAAGAGGTAACCGGCACAGCGAAAACAGTACTCAAAGACAGGGAGAGCAAGCTCTCTCTTGGCACTTTGGATGTGGGACATACAGCGAGATGTTTGCTGCTTTTGCGTTTGGCTGTTGGGAGATTTACAGCACAAAGATATCTAGTTGATTTGAAGCAGTTCCGAGAAAGTCTAAACATAATCGCCACTTCTCCCTCCTGGCACTTTCCATGTGGGAGATATAGCAGGATGTATATTGGTTTTGAGGACAACTCAATGGACAGTGTAGGGAGAAAAGTTCCTGGCTCCTTGAATGCCGTTCCTGGAGACACTGCGATCAATGTGGGAGATATGTCAAGATGTGTGTTGGTTTTGAGGACGGCTCTCTGGAGAGTCTTAGCAAAGAGGTCACAGGAATAATCAGAGCAATTCTCAGAGACACTGAGAACAAGCTCGACAATTCCCTCCTGGCACTTTCCCTGTAGGAGATACCGCAAGACGTTTCTGTAGATTGGGCACAGCGCTCTGCTGGGTGTTAGCAGAGACTTTCCCGGGACAGTGAAACCCTATGTCAGAGACACTGAGAAGAAGCCCCAATGTTCCCTCCAGGCACTTTCAGTGTGGGTGCCTTCTCCACGTGGTTCCTGGTTTCCCTGCAGCGCTGAAGAGAATGTTAGCAAAGAGGTAACCGGCACAGCGAAAACAGTACTCAAAGACAGGGAGAGCAAGCTCTCTCTTGGCACTTTGGATGTGGGACATACAGCGAGATGTTTGCTGCTTTTGCGTTTGGCTGTTGGGAGATTTACAGCACAAAGATATCTAGTTGATTTGAAGCAGTTCCGAGAAAGTCTAAACATAATCGCCACTTCTCCCTCCTGGCACTTTCCATGTGGGAGATATAGCAGGATGTATATTGGTTTTGAGGACAACTCAATGGACAGTGTAGGGAGAAAAGTTCCTGGCTCCTTGAATGCCATTCCTGGAGACACTGCGATCAATGAGGGAGATATGTCAAGATGTGTGTTGGTTTTGAGGACGGCTCTCCGGAGAGTCTTAGCAAAGAGGTCACAGGGATAATCAGAGCAATTCTCAGAGACACTGAGAACAAGCTCGACAATTCCCTCCTGGCACTTTCCCTGTAGGAGATACCGCAAGACGTTTCTGTAGATTGGGCACAGCGCTCTGCAGGGTGTTAGCAGAGACTTTCCCGGGACAGTGAAACCCTATGTCAGAGACACTGAGAAGAAGCCCCAATGTTCCCTCCAGGCACTTTCAGTGTGGGTGCCTTCTCCACGTGGTTCCTGGTTTCCCTGCAGCGCTGAAGAGAATGTTAGCAAAGAGGTAACCGGCACAGCGAAAACAGTACTCAAAGACAGGGAGAGCAAGCTCTCTCTTGGCACTTTGGATGTGGGACATACAGCGAGATGTTTGCTGCTTTTGCGTTTGGCTGTTGGGAGATTTACAGCACAAAGATATCTAGTTGATTTGAAGCAGTTCCGAGGAAGTCTAAACATAATCCCCACTTCTCCCTCCTGGCACTTTCCATGTGGGAGATATAGCAGGATGTATATTGGTTTTGAGGACAACTCAATGGACAGTGTAGGGAGAAAAGTTCCTGGCTCCTTGAATGCCGTTCCTGGAGACACTGCGATCAATGAGGGAGATATGTCAAGATGTGTGTTGGTTTTGAGGACGGCTCTCTGGAGAGTCTTAGCAAAGAGGTCACAGGGATAATCAGAGCAATTCTCAGAGACACTGAGAACAAGCTCGACAATTCCCTCCTGGCACTTTCCCTGTAGGAGATACCGCAAGACGTTTCTGTAGATTGGGCACAGCGCTCTGCAGGGTGTTAGCAGAGACTTTCCCGGGACAGTGAAACCCTATGTCAGAGACACTGAGAAGAAGCCCCAATGTTCCCTCCAGGCACTTTCAGTGTGGGTGCCTTCTCCACGTGGTTCCTGGTTTCCCTGCAGCGCTGAAGAGAATGTTAGCAAAGAGGTAACCGGCACAGCGAAAACAGTACTCAAAGACAGGGAGAGCAAGCTCTCTCTTGGCACTTTGGATGTGGGACATACAGCGAGATGTTTGCTGCTTTTGCGTTTGGCTGTTGGGAGATTTACAGCACAAAGATATCTAGTTGATTTGAAGCAGTTCCGAGAAAGTCTAAACATAATCGCCACTTCTCCCTCCTGGCACTTTCCATGTGGGAGATATAGCAGGATGTATATTGGTTTTGAGGACAACTCAATGGACAGTGTAGGGAGAAAAGTTCCTGGCTCCTTGAATGCCGTTCCTGGAGACACTGCGATCAATGTGGGAGATATGTCAAGATGTGTGTTGGTTTTGAGGACGGCTCTCTGGAGAGTCTTAGCAAAGAGGTCACAGGGATAATCAGAGCAATTCTCAGAGACACTGAGAACAAGCTCGACAGTTCCCTCCTGGCACTTTCCCTGTAGGAGATACCGCAAGACGTTTCTGTAGATTGGGCACAGCGCTCTGCAGGGTGTTAGCAGAGACTTTCCCGGGACAGTGAAACCCTATGTCAGAGACACTGAGAAGAAGCCCCAATGTTCCCTCCAGGCACTTTCAGTGTGGGTGCCTTCTCCACGTGGTTCCTGGTTTCCCTGCAGCGCTGAAGAGAATGTTAGCAAAGAGGTAACCGGCACAGCGAAAACAGTACTCAAAGACAGGGAGAGCAAGCTCTCTCTTGGCACTTTGGATGTGGGACATACAGCGAGATGTTTGCTGCTTTTGCGTTTGGCTGTTGGGAGATTTACAGCACAAAGATATCTAGTTGATTTGAAGCAGTTCCGAGAAAGTCTAAACATAATCGCCACTTCTCCCTCCTGGCACTTTCCATGTGGGAGATATAGCAGGATGTATATTGGTTTTGAGGACAACTCAATGGACAGTGTAGGGAGAAAAGTTCCTGGCTCCTTGAATGCCGTTCCTGGAGACACTGCGATCAATGAGGGAGATATGTCAAGATGTGTGTTGGTTTTGAGGACGGCTCTCTGGAGAGTCTTAGCAAAGAGGTCACAGGGATAATCAGAGCAATTCTCAGAGACACTGAGAACAAGATGGACAGTTCCCTCCTGGCACTTTCCCTGTAGGAGATACCGCAAGACGTTTCTGTAGATTGGGCACAGCGCTCTGCAGGGTGTTAGCAGAGACTTTCCCGGGACAGTGAAACCCTATGTCAGAGACACTGAGAAGAAGCCCCAATGTTCCCTCCAGGCACTTTCAGTGTGGGTGCCTTCTCCACGTGGTTCCTGGTTTCCCTGCAGCGCTGAAGAGAATGTTAGCAAAGAGGTAACCGGCACAGCGAAAACAGTACTCAAAGACAGGGAGAGCAAGCTCTCTCTTGGCACTTTGGATGTGGGACATACAGCGAGATGTTTGCTGCTTTTGCGTTTGGCTGTTGGGAGATTTACAGCACAAAGATATCTAGTTGATTTGAAGCAGTTCCGAGAAAGTCTAAACATAATCGCCACTTCTCCCTCCTGGCACTTTCCATGTGGGAGATATAGCAGGATGTATATTGGTTTTGAGGACAACTCAATGGACAGTGTAGGGAGAAAAGTTCCTGGCTCCTTGAATGCCGTTCCTGGAGACACTGCGATCAATGTGGGAGATATGTCAAGATGTGTGTTGGTTTTGAGGACGGCTCTCTGGAGAGTCTTAGCAAAGAGGTCACAGGGATAATCAGAGCAATTCTCAGAGACACTGAGAACAAGATGGACAGTTCCCTCCTGGCACTTTCCCTGTAGGAGATACCGCAAGACGTTTCTGTAGATTGGGCACAGCGCTCTGCAGGGTGTTAGCAGAGACTTTCCCGGGACAGTGAAACCCTATGTCAGAGACACTGAGAAGAAGCCCCAATGTTCCCTCCAGGCACTTTCAGTGTGGGTGCCTTCTCCACGTGGTTCCTGGTTTCCCTGCAGCGCTGAAGAGAATGTTAGCAAAGAGGTAACCGGCACAGCGAAAACAGTACTCAAAGACAGGGAGAGCAAGCTCTCTCTTGGCACTTTGGATGTGGGACATACAGCGAGATGTTTGCTGCTTTTGCGTTTGGCTGTTGGGAGATTTACAGCACAAAGATATCTAGTTGATTTGAAGCAGTTCCGAGAAAGTCTAAACATAATCGCCACTTCTCCCTCCTGGCACTTTCCATGTGGGAGATATAGCAGGATGTATATTGGTTTTGAGGACAACTCAATGGACAGTGTAGGGAGAAAAGTTCCTGGCTCCTTGAATGCCGTTCCTGGAGACACTGCGATCAATGTGGGAGATATGTCAAGATGTGTGTTTGTTTTGAGGACGGCTCTCTGGAGAGTCTTAGCAAAGAGGTCACAGGGATAATCAGAGCAATTCTCAGAGACACTGAGAACAAGCTCGACAGTTCCCTCCTGGCACTTTCCCTGTAGGAGATACCGCAAGACGTTTCTGTAGATTGGGCACAGCGCTCTGCAGGGTGTTAGCAGAGACTTTCCCGGGACAGTGAAACCCTATGTCAGAGACACTGAGAAGAAGCCCCAATGTTCCCTCCAGGCACTTTCAGTGTGGGTGCCTTCTCCACGTGGTTCCTGGTTTCCCTGCAGCGCTGAAGAGAATGTTAGCAAAGAGGTAACCGGCACAGCGAAAACAGTACTCAAAGACAGGGAGAGCAAGCTCTCTCTTGGCACTTTGGATGTGGGACATACAGCGAGATGTTTGCTGCTTTTGCGTTTGGCTGTTGGGAGATTTACAGCACAAAGATATCTAGTTGATTTGAAGCAGTTCCGAGGAAGTCTAAACATAATCGCCACTTCTCCCTCCTGGCACTTTCCATGTGGGAGATATAGCAGGATGTATATTGGTTTTGAGGACAACTCAATGGACAGTGTAGGGAGAAAAGTTCCTGGCTCCTTGAATGTGGTTCCTGGAGACACTGCGATCAATGAGGGAGATATGTCAAGATGTGTGTTGGTTTTGAGGACGGCTCTCTGGAGAGTCTTAGCAAAGAGGTCACAGGGATAATCAGAGCAATTCTCAGAGACACTGAGAACAAGATGGACAGTTCCCTCCTGGCACTTTCCCTGTAGGAGATACCGCAAGACGTTTCTGTAGATTGGGCACAGCGCTCTGCAGGGTGTTAGCAGAGACTTTCCCGGGACAGTGAAACCCTATGTCAGAGACACTGAGAAGAAGCCCCAATGTTCCCTCCAGGCACTTTCAGTGTGGGTGCCTTCTCCACGTGGTTCCTGGTTTCCCTGCAGCGCTGAAGAGAATGTTAGCAAAGAGGTAACCGGCACAGCGAAAACAGTACTCAAAGACAGGGAGAGCAAGCTCTCTCTTGGCACTTTGGATGTGGGACATACAGCGAGATGTTTGCTGCTTTTGCGTTTGGCTGTTGGGAGATTTACAGCACAAAGATATCTAGTTGATTTGAAGCAGTTCCGAGAAAGTCTAAACATAATCGCCACTTCTCCCTCCTGGCACTTTCCATGTGGGAGATATAGCAGGATGTATATTGGTTTTGAGGACAACTCAATGGACAGTGTAGGGAGAAAAGTTCCTGGCTCCTTGAATGCCGTTCCTGGAGACACTGCGATCAATGTGGGAGATATGTCAAGATGTGTGTTGGTTTTGAGGACGGCTCTCTGGAGAGTCTTAGCAAAGAGGTCACAGGGATAATCAGAGCAATTCTCAGAGACACTGAGAACAAGCTCGACAGTTCCCTCCTGGCACTTTCCCTGTAGGAGATACCGCAAGACGTTTCTGTAGATTGGGCACAGCGCTCTGCAGGGTGTTAGCAGAGACTTTCCCGGGACAGTGAAACCCTATGTCAGAGACACTGAGAAGAAGCCCCAATGTTCCCTCCAGGCACTTTCAGTGTGGGTGCCTTCTCCACGTGGTTCCTGGTTTCCCTGCAGCGCTGAAGAGAATGTTAGCAAAGAGGTAACCGGCACAGCGAAAACAGTACTCAAAGACAGGGAGAGCAAGCTCTCTCTTGGCACTTTGGATGTGGGACATACAGCGAGATGTTTGCTGCTTTTGCGTTTGGCTGTTGGGAGATTTACAGCACAAAGATATCTAGTTGATTTGAAGCAGTTCCGAGAAAGTCTAAACATAATCGCCACTTCTCCCTCCTGGCACTTTCCATGTGGGAGATATAGCAGGATGTATATTGGTTTTGAGGACAACTCAATGGACAGTGTAGGGAGAAAAGTTCCTGGCTCCTTGAATGCCGTTCCTGGAGACACTGCGATCAATGTGGGAGATATGTCAAGATGTGTGTTTGTTTTGAGGACGGCTCTCTGGAGAGTCTTAGCAAAGAGGTCACAGGGATAATCAGAGCAATTCTCAGAGACACTGAGAACAAGCTCGACAATTCCCTCCTGGCACTTTCCCTGTAGGAGATACCGCAAGACGTTTCTGTAGATTGGGCACAGCGCTCTGCAGGGTGTTAGCAGAGACTTTCCCGGGACAGTGAAACCCTATGTCAGAGACACTGAGAAGAAGCCCCAATGTTCCCTCCAGGCACTTTCAGTGTGGGTGCCTTCTCCACGTGGTTCCTGGTTTCCCTGCAGCGCTGAAGAGAATGTTAGCAAAGAGGTAACCGGCACAGCGAAAACAGTACTCAAAGACAGGGAGAGCAAGCTCTCTCTTGGCACTTTGGATGTGGGACATACAGCGAGATGTTTGCTGCTTTTGCGTTTGGCTGTTGGGAGATTTACAGCACAAAGATATCTAGTTGATTTGAAGCAGTTCCGAGAAAGTCTAAACATAATCGCCACTTCTCCCTCCTGGCACTTTCCATGTGGGAGATATAGCAGGATGTATATTGGTTTTGAGGACAACTCAATGGACAGTGTAGGGAGAAAAGTTCCTGGCTCCTTGAATGCCGTTCCTGGAGACACTGCGATCAATGTGGGAGATATGTCAAGATGTGTGTTGGTTTTGAGGACGGCTCTCTGGAGAGTCTTAGCAAAGAGGTCACAGGGATAATCAGAGCAATTCTCAGAGACACTGAGAACAAGCTCGACAGTTCCCTCCTGGCACTTTCCCTGTAGGAGATACCGCAAGACGTTTCTGTAGATTGGGCACAGCGCTCTGCAGGGTGTTAGCAGAGACTTTCCCGGGACAGTGAAACCCTATGTCAGAGACACTGAGAAGAAGCCCCAATGTTCCCTCCAGGCACTTTCAGTGTGGGTGCCTTCTCCACGTGGTTCCTGGTTTCCCTGCAGCGCTGAAGAGAACGTTAGCAAAGAGGTAACCGGGACAGTGAAAACAGTACTCAAAGACAGGGAGAGCAAGCTCTCTCTTGGCACTTTGGATGTGGGACATACAGCGAGATGTTTGCTGCTTTTGCGTTTGGCTGTTGGGAGATTTACAGCACAAAGATATCTAGTTGATTTGAAGCAGTTCCGAGAAAGTCTAAACATAATCGCCACTTCTCCCTCCTGGCACTTTCCATGTGGGAGATATAGCAGGATGTATATTGGTTTTGAGGACAACTCAATGGACAGTGTAGGGAGAAAAGTTCCTGGCTCCTTGAATGCCGTTCCTGGAGACACTGCGATCAATGAGGGAGATATGTCAAGATGTGTGTTGGTTTTGAGGACGGCTCTCTGGAGAGTCTTAGCAAAGAGGTCACAGGGATAATCAGAGCAATTCTCAGAGACACTGAGAACAAGCTCGACAGTTCCCTCCTGGCACTTTCCCTGTAGGAGATACCGCAAGACGTTTCTGTAGATTGGGCACAGCGCTCTGCAGGGTGTTAGCAGAGACTTTCCCGGGACAGTGAAACCCTATGTCAGAGACACTGAGAAGAAGCCCCAATGTTCCCTCCAGGCACTTTCAGTGTGGGTGCCTTCTCCACGTGGTTCCTGGTTTCCCTGCAGCGCTGAAGAGAATGTTAGCAAAGAGGTAACCGGCACAGCGAAAACAGTACTCAAAGACAGGGAGAGCAAGCTCTCTCTTGGCACTTTGGATGTGGGACATACAGCGAGATGTTTGCTGCTTTTGCGTTTGGCTGTTGGGAGATTTACAGCACAAAGATATCTAGTTGATTTGAAGCAGTTCCGAGAAAGTCTAAACATAATCGCCACTTCTCCCTCCTGGCACTTTCCATGTGGGAGATATAGCAGGATGTATATTGGTTTTGAGGACAACTCAATGGACAGTGTAGGGAGAAAAGTTCCTGGCTCCTTGAATGCCGTTCCTGGAGACACTGCGATCAATGTGGGAGATATGTCAAGATGTGTGTTGGTTTTGAGGACGGCTCTCTGGAGAGTCTTAGCAAAGAGGTCACAGGGATAATCAGAGCAATTCTCAGAGACACTGAGAACAAGCTCGACAGTTCCCTCCTGGCACTTTCCCTGTAGGAGATACCGCAAGACGTTTCTGTAGATTGGGCACAGCGCTCTGCAGGGTGTTAGCAGAGACTTTCCCGGGACAGTGAAACCCTATGTCAGAGACACTGAGAAGAAGCCCCAATGTTCCCTCCAGGCACTTTCAGTGTGGGTGCCTTCTCCACGTGGTTCCTGGTTTCCCTGCAGCGCTGAAGAGAATGTTAGCAAAGAGGTAACCGGCACAGCGAAAACAGTACTCAAAGACAGGGAGAGCAAGCTCTCTCTTGGCACTTTGGATGTGGGACATACAGCGAGATGTTTGCTGCTTTTGCGTTTGGCTGTTGGGAGATTTACAGCACAAAGATATCTAGTTGATTTGAAGCAGTTCCGAGAAAGTCTAAACATAATCGCCACTTCTCCCTCCTGGCACTTTCCATGTGGGAGATATAGCAGGATGTATATTGGTTTTGAGGACAACTCAATGGACAGTGTAGGGAGAAAAGTTCCTGGCTCCTTGAATGCCGTTCCTGGAGACACTGCGATCAATGTGGGAGATATGTCAAGATGTGTGTTTGTTTTGAGGACGGCTCTCTGGAGAGTCTTAGCAAAGAGGTCACAGGGATAATCAGAGCAATTCTCAGAGACACTGAGAACAAGCTCGACAATTCCCTCCTGGCACTTTCCCTGTAGGAGATACCGCAAGACGTTTCTGTAGATTGGGCACAGCGCTCTGCAGGGTGTTAGCAGAGACTTTCCCGGGACAGTGAAACCCTATGTCAGAGACACTGAGAAGAAGCCCCAATGTTCCCTCCAGGCACTTTCAGTGTGGGTGCCTTCTCCACGTGGTTCCTGGTTTCCCTGCAGCGCTGAAGAGAATGTTAGCAAAGAGGTAACCGGCACAGCGAAAACAGTACTCAAAGACAGGGAGAGCAAGCTCTCTCTTGGCACTTTGGATGTGGGACATACAGCGAGATGTTTGCTGCTTTTGCGTTTGGCTGTTGGGAGATTTACAGCACAAAGATATCTAGTTGATTTGAAGCAGTTCCGAGAAAGTCTAAACATAATCGCCACTTCTCCCTCCTGGCACTTTCCATGTGGGAGATATAGCAGGATGTATATTGGTTTTGAGGACAACTCAATGGACAGTGTAGGGAGAAAAGTTCCTGGCTCCTTGAATGCCGTTCCTGGAGACACTGCGATCAATGAGGGAGATATGTCAAGATGTGTGTTGGTTTTGAGGACGGCTCTCTGGAGAGTCTTAGCAAAGAGGTCACAGGGATAATCAGAGCAATTCTCAGAGACACTGAGAACAAGATGGACAGTTCCCTCCTGGCACTTTCCCTGTAGGAGATACCGCAAGACGTTTCTGTAGATTGGGCACAGCGCTCTGCAGGGTGTTAGCAGAGACTTTCCCGGGACAGTGAAACCCTATGTCAGAGACACTGAGAAGAAGCCCCAATGTTCCCTCCAGGCACTTTCAGTGTGGGTGCCTTCTCCACGTGGTTCCTGGTTTCCCTGCAGCGCTGAAGAGAATGTTAGCAAAGAGGTAACCGGCACAGCGAAAACAGTACTCAAAGACAGGGAGAGCAAGCTCTCTCTTGGCACTTTGGATGTGGGACATACAGCGAGATGTTTGCTGCTTTTGCGTTTGGCTGTTGGGAGATTTACAGCACAAAGATATCTAGTTGATTTGAAGCAGTTCCGAGGAAGTCTAAACATAATCCCCACTTCTCCCTCCTGGCACTTTCCATGTGGGAGATATAGCAGGATGTATATTGGTTTTGAGGACAACTCAATGGACAGTGTAGGGAGAAAAGTTCCTGGCTCCTTGAATGCCGTTCCTGGAGACACTGCGATCAATGAGGGAGATATGTCAAGATGTGTGTTGGTTTTGAGGACGGCTCTCTGGAGAGTCTTAGCAAAGAGGTCACAGGGATAATCAGAGCAATTATCAGAGACACTGAGAACAAGCTCGACAGTTCCCTCCTGGCACTTTCCCTGTAGGAGATACCGCAAGACGTTTCTGTAGATTGGGCACAGCGCTCTGCAGGGTGTTAGCAGAGACTTTCCCGGGACAGTGAAACCCTATGTCAGAGACACTGAGAAGAAGCCCCAATGTTCCCTCCAGGCACTTTCAGTGTGGGTGCCTTCTCCACGTGGTTCCTGGTTTCCCTGCAGCGCTGAAGAGAATGTTAGCAAAGAGGTAACCGGCACAGCGAAAACAGTACTCAAAGACAGGGAGAGCAAGCTCTCTCTTGGCACTTTGGATGTGGGACATACAGCGAGATGTTTGCTGCTTTTGCGTTTGGCTGTTGGGAGATTTACAGCACAAAGATATCTAGTTGATTTGAAGCAGTTCCGAGAAAGTCTAAACATAATCGCCACTTCTCCCTCCTGGCACTTTCCATGTGGGAGATATAGCAGGATGTATATTGGTTTTGAGGACAACTCAATGGACAGTGTAGGGAGAAAAGTTCCTGGCTCCTTGAATGCCGTTCCTGGAGACACTGCGATCAATGTGGGAGATATGTCAAGATGTGTGTTGGTTTTGAGGACGGCTCTCTGGAGTCTTAGCAAAGAGGTCACAGGGATAATCAGAGCAATTCTCAGAGACACTGAGAACAAGCTCGACAATTCCCTCCTGGCACTTTCCCTGTAGGAGATACCGCAAGACGTTTCTGTAGATTGGGCACAGCGCTCTGCAGGGTGTTAGCAGAGACTTTCCCGGGACAGTGAAACCCTATGTCAGAGACACTGAGAAGAAGCCCCAATGTTCCCTCCAGGCACTTTCAGTGTGGGTGCCTTCTCCACGTGGTTCCTGGTTTCCCTGCAGCGCTGAAGAGAATGTTAGCAAAGAGGTAACCGGCACAGCGAAAACAGTACTCAAAGACAGGGAGAGCAAGCTCTCTCTTGGCACTTTGGATGTGGGACATACAGCGAGATGTTTGCTGCTTTTGCGTTTGGCTGTTGGGAGATTTACAGCACAAAGATATCTAGTTGATTTGAAGCAGTTCCGAGGAAGTCTAAACATAATCGCCACTTCTCCCTCCTGGCACTTTCCATGTGGGAGATATAGCAGGATGTATATTGGTTTTGAGGACAACTCAATGGACAGTGTAGGGAGAAAAGTTCCTGGCTCCTTGAATGCCGTTCCTGGAGACACTGCGATCAATGAGGGAGATATGTCAAGATGTGTGTTGGTTTTGAGGACGGCTCTCTGGAGAGTCTTAGCAAAGAGGTCACAGGGATAATCAGAGCAATTCTCAGAGACACTGAGAACAAGCTCGACAATTCCCTCCTGGCACTTTCCCTGTAGGAGATACCGCAAGACGTTTCTGTAGATTGGGCACAGCGCTCTGCAGGGTGTTAGCAGAGACTTTCCCGGGACAGTGAAACCCTATGTCAGAGACACTGAGAAGAAGCCCCAATGTTCCCTCCAGGCACTTTCAGTGTGGGTGCCTTCTCCACGTGGTTCCTGGTTTCCCTGCAGCGCTGAAGAGAATGTTAGCAAAGAGGTAACCGTCACAGCGAAAACAGTACTCAAAGACAGGGAGAGCAAGCTCTCTCTTGGCACTTTGGATGTGGGACATACAGCGAGATGTTTGCTGCTTTTGCGTTTGGCTGTTGGGAGATTTACAGCACAAAGATATCTAGTTGATTTGAAGCAGTTCCGAGGAAGTCTAAACATAATCGCCACTTCTCCCTCCTGGCACTTTCCATGTGGGAGATATAGCAGGATGTATATTGGTTTTGAGGACAACTCAATGGACAGTGTAGGGAGAAAAGTTCCTGGCTCCTTGAATGCCGTTCCTGGAGACACTGCGATCAATGAGGGAGATATGTCAAGATGTGTGTTGGTTTTGAGGACGGCTCTCTGGAGAGTCTTAGCAAAGAGGTCACAGGGATAATCAGAGCAATTCTCAGAGACACTGAGAACAAGCTCGACAGTTCCCTCCTGGCACTTTCCCTGTAGGAGATACCGCAAGACGTTTCTGTAGATTGGGCACAGCGCTCTGCAGGGTGTTAGCAGAGACTTTCCCGGGACAGTGAAACCCTATGTCAGAGACACTGAGAAGAAGCCCCAATGTTCCCTCCAGGCACTTTCAGTGTGGGTGCCTTCTCCACGTGGTTCCTGGTTTCCCTGCAGCGCTGAAGAGAATGTTAGCAAAGAGGTAACCGGCACAGCGAAAACAGTACTCAAAGACAGGGAGAGCAAGCTCTCTCTTGGCACTTTGGATGTGGGACATACAGCGAGATGTTTGCTGCTTTTGCGTTTGGCTGTTGGGAGATTTACAGCACAAAGATATCTAGTTGATTTGAAGCAGTTCCGAGAAAGTCTAAACATAATCGCCACTTCTCCCTCCTGGCACTTTCCATGTGGGAGATATAGCAGGATGTATATTGGTTTTGAGGACAACTCAATGGACAGTGTAGGGAGAAAAGTTCCTGGCTCCTTGAATGCCGTTCCTGGAGACACTGCGATCAATGTGGGAGATATGTCAAGATGTGTGTTGGTTTTGAGGACGGCTCTCCGGAGAGTCTTAGCAAAGAGGTCACAGGGATAATCAGAGCAATTCTCAGAGACACTGAGAACAAGCTCGACAATTCCCTCCTGGCACTTTCCCTGTAGGAGATACCGCAAGACGTTTCAGTAGATTGGGCACAGCGCTCTGCAGGGTGTTAGCAGAGACTTTCCCGGGACAGTGAAACCCTATGTCAGAGACACTGAGAAGAAGCCCCAATGTTCCCTCCAGGCACTTTCAGTGTGGGTGCCTTCTCCACGTGGTTCCTGGTTTCCCTGCAGCGCTGAAGAGAATGTTAGCAAAGAGGTAACCGGCACAGCGAAAACAGTACTCAAAGACAGGGAGAGCAAGCTCTCTCTTGGCACTTTGGATGTGGGACATACAGCGAGATGTTTGCTGCTTTTGCGTTTGGCTGTTGGGAGATTTACAGCACAAAGATATCTAGTTGATTTGAAGCAGTTCCGAGAAAGTCTAAACATAATCGCCACTTCTCCCTCCTGGCACTTTCCATGTGGGAGATATAGCAGGATGTATATTGGTTTTGAGGACAACTCAATGGACAGTGTAGGGAGAAAAGTTCCTGGCTCCTTGAATGCCGTTCCTGGAGACACTGCGATCAATGTGGGAGATATGTCAAGATGTGTGTTTGTTTTGAGGACGGCTCTCTGGAGAGTCTTAGCAAAGAGGTCACAGGGATAATCAGAGCAATTCTCAGAGACACTGAGAACAAGCTCGACAATTCCCTCCTGGCACTTTCCCTGTAGGAGATACCGCAAGACGTTTCTGTAGATTGGGCACAGCGCTCTGCAGGGTGTTAGCAGAGACTTTCCCGGGACAGTGAAACCCTATGTCAGAGACACTGAGAAGAAGCCCCAATGTTCCCTCCAGGCACTTTCAGTGTGGGTGCCTTCTCCACGTGGTTCCTGGTTTCCCTGCAGCGCTGAAGAGAATGTTAGCAAAGAGGTAACCGGCACAGCGAAAACAGTACTCAAAGACAGGGAGAGCAAGCTCTCTCTTGGCACTTTGGATGTGGGACATACAGCGAGATGTTTGCTGCTTTTGCGTTTGGCTGTTGGGAGATTTACAGCACAAAGATATCTAGTTGATTTGAAGCAGTTCCGAGAAAGTCTAAGCATAATCGCCACTTCTCCCTCCTGGCACTTTCCATGTGGGAGATATAGCAGGATGTATATTGGTTTTGAGGACAACTCAATGGACAGTGTAGGGAGAAAAGTTCCTGGCTCCTTGAATGCCATTCCTGGAGACACTGCGATCAATGAGGGAGATATGTCAAGATGTGTGTTGGTTTTGAGGACGGCTCTCTGGAGAGTCTTAGCAAAGAGGTCACAGGGATAATCAGAGCAATTCTCAGAGACACTGAGAACAAGCTCGACAATTCCCTCCTGGCACTTTCCCTGTAGGAGATACCGCAAGACGTTTCTGTAGATTGGGCACAGCGCTCTGCAGGGTGTTAGCAGAGACTTTCCCGGGACAGTGAAACCCTATGTCAGAGACACTGAGAAGAAGCCCCAATGTTCCCTCCAGGCACTTTCAGTGTGGGTGCCTTCTCCACGTGGTTCCTGGTTTCCCTGCAGCGCTGAAGAGAATGTTAGCAAAGAGGTAACCGGCACAGCGAAAACAGTACTCAAAGACAGGGAGAGCAAGCTCTCTCTTGGCACTTTGGATGTGGGACATACAGCGAGATGTTTGCTGCTTTTGCGTTTGGCTGTTGGGAGATTTACAGCACAAAGATATCTAGTTGATTTGAAGCAGTTCCGAGGAAGTCTAAACATAATCCCCACTTCTCCCTCCTGGCACTTTCCATGTGGGAGATATAGCAGGATGTATATTGGTTTTGAGGACAACTCAATGGACAGTGTAGGGAGAAAAGTTCCTGGCTCCTTGAATGCCGTTCCTGGAGACACTGCGATCAATGAGGGAGATATGTCAAGATGTGTGTTGGTTTTGAGGACGGCTCTCTGGAGAGTCTTAGCAAAGAGGTCACAGGGATAATCAGAGCAATTCTCAGAGACACTGAGAACAAGCTCGACAATTCCCTCCTGGCACTTTCCCTGTAGGAGATACCGCAAGACGTTTCTGTAGATTGGGCACAGCGCTCTGCAGGGTGTTAGCAGAGACTTTCCCGGGACAGTGAAACCCTATGTCAGAGACACTGAGAAGAAGCCCCAATGTTCCCTCCAGGCACTTTCAGTGTGGGTGCCTTCTCCACGTGGTTCCTGGTTTCCCTGCAGCGCTGAAGAGAATGTTAGCAAAGAGGTAACCGGCACAGCGAAAACAGTACTCAAAGACAGGGAGAGCAAGCTCTCTCTTGGCACTTTGGATGTGGGACATACAGCGAGATGTTTGCTGCTTTTGCGTTTGGCTGTTGGGAGATTTACAGCACAAAGATATCTAGTTGATTTGAAGCAGTTCCGAGAAAGTCTAAACATAATCGCCACTTCTCCCTCCTGGCACTTTCCATGTGGGAGATATAGCAGGATGTATATTGGTTTTGAGGACAACTCAATGGACAGTGTAGGGAGAAAAGTTCCTGGCTCCTTGAATGCCGTTCCTGGAGACACTGCGATCAATGTGGGAGATATGTCAAGATGTGTGTTGGTTTTGAGGACGGCTCTCTGGAGAGTCTTAGCAAAGAGGTCACAGGGATAATCAGAGCAATTCTCAGAGACACTGAGAACAAGCTCGACAGTTCCCTCCTGGCACTTTCCCTGTAGGAGATACCGCAAGACGTTTCTGTAGATTGGGCACAGCGCTCTGCAGGGTGTTAGCAGAGACTTTCCCGGGACAGTGAAACCCTATGTCAGAGACACTGAGAAGAAGCCCCAATGTTCCCTCCAGGCACTTTCAGTGTGGGTGCCTTCTCCACGTGGTTCCTGGTTTCCCTGCAGCGCTGAAGAGAATGTTAGCAAAGAGGTAACCGGCACAGCGAAAACAGTACTCAAAGACAGGGAGAGCAAGCTCTCTCTTGGCACTTTGGATGTGGGACATACAGCGAGATGTTTGCTGCTTTTGCGTTTGGCTGTTGGGAGATTTACAGCACAAAGATATCTAGTTGATTTGAAGCAGTTCCGAGAAAGTCTAAACATAATCGCCACTTCTCCCTCCTGGCACTTTCCATGTGGGAGATATAGCAGGATGTATATTGGTTTTGAGGACAACTCAATGGACAGTGTAGGGAGAAAAGTTCCTGGCTCCTTGAATGCCGTTCCTGGAGACACTGCGATCAATGTGGGAGATATGTCAAGATGTGTGTTGGTTTTGAGGACGGCTCTCTGGAGAGTCTTAGCAAAGAGGTCACAGGGATAATCAGAGCAATTCTCAGAGACACTGAGAACAAGCTCGACAGTTCCCTCCTGGCACTTTCCCTGTAGGAGATACCGCAAGACGTTTCTGTAGATTGGGCACAGCGCTCTGCAGGGTGTTAGCAGAGACTTTCCCGGGACAGTGAAACCCTATGTCAGAGACACTGAGAAGAAGCCCCAATGTTCCCTCCAGGCACTTTCAGTGTGGGTGCCTTCTCCACGTGGTTCCTGGTTTCCCTGCAGCGCTGAAGAGAATGTTAGCAAAGAGGTAACCGGGACAGCGAAAACAGTACTCAAAGACAGGGAGAGCAAGCTCTCTCTTGGCACTTTGGATGTGGGACATACAGCGAGATGTTTGCTGCTTTTGCGTTTGGCTGTTGGGAGATTTACAGCACAAAGATATCTAGTTGATTTGAAGCAGTTCCGAGAAAGTCTAAACATAATCGCCACTTCTCCCTCCTGGCACTTTCCATGTGGGAGATATAGCAGGATGTATATTGGTTTTGAGGACAACTCAATGGACAGTGTAGGGAGAAAAGTTCCTGGCTCCTTGAATGCCGTTCCTGGAGACACTGCGATCAATGTGGGAGATATGTCAAGATGTGTGTTTGTTTTGAGGACGGCTCTCTGGAGAGTCTTAGCAAAGAGGTCACAGGGATAATCAGAGCAATTCTCAGAGACACTGAGAACAAGCTCGACAATTCCCTCCTGGCACTTTCCCTGTAGGAGATACCGCAAGACGTTTCTGTAGATTGGGCACAGCGCTCTGCAGGGTGTTAGCAGAGACTTTCCCGGGACAGTGAAACCCTATGTCAGAGACACTGAGAAGAAGCCCCAATGTTCCCTCCAGGCACTTTCAGTGTGGGTGCCTTCTCCACGTGGTTCCTGGTTTCCCTGCAGCGCTGAAGAGAATGTTAGCAAAGAGGTAACCGGCACAGCGAAAACAGTACTCAAAGACAGGGAGAGCAAGCTCTCTCTTGGCACTTTGGATGTGGGACATACAGCGAGATGTTTGCTGCTTTTGCGTTTGGCTGTTGGGAGATTTACAGCACAAAGATATCTAGTTGATTTGAAGCAGTTCCGAGGAAGTCTAAACATAATCCCCACTTCTCCCTCCTGGCACTTTCCATGTGGGAGATATAGCAGGATGTATATTGGTTTTGAGGACAACTCAATGGACAGTGTAGGGAGAAAAGTTCCTGGCTCCTTGAATGCCGTTCCTGGAGACACTGCGATCAATGTGGGAGATATGTCAAGATGTGTGTTTGTTTTGAGGACGGCTCTCTGGAGAGTCTTAGCAAAGAGGTCACAGGGATAATCAGAGCAATTCTCAGAGACACTGAGAACAAGATGGACAGTTCCCTCCTGGCACTTTCCCTGTAGGAGATACCGCAAGACGTTTCTGTAGATTGGGCACAGCGCTCTGCAGGGTGTTAGCAGAGACTTTCCCGGGACAGTGAAACCCTATGTCAGAGACACTGAGAAGAAGCCCCAGTGTTCCCTCCAGGCACTTTCAGTGTGGGTGCCTTCTCCACGTGGTTCCTGGTTTCCCTGCAGCGCTGAAGAGAATGTTAGCAGAGGTAACCGGGACAGTGAAAAACAGTACTCAAAGACAGGGAGAGCAAGCTCTCTCTTGGCACTTTGGATGTGGGACATACAGCGAGATGTTTGCTGCTTTTGCGTTTGGCTGTTGGGAGATTTACAGCACAAAGATATCTAGTTGATTTGAAGCAGTTCCGAGAAAGTCTAAACATAATCGCCACTTCTCCCTCCTGGCACTTTCCATGTGGGAGATATAGCAGGATGTATATTGGTTTTGAGGACAACTCAATGGACAGTGTAGGGAGAAAAGTTCCTGGCTCCTTGAATGCCGTTCCTGGAGACACTGCGATCAATGTGGGAGATATGTCAAGATGTGTGTTGGTTTTGAGGACGGCTCTCTGGAGAGTCTTAGCAAAGAGGTCACAGGGATAATCAGAGCAATTCTCAGAGACACTGAGAACAAGATGGACAGTTCCCTCCTGGCACTTTCCCTGTAGGAGATACCGCAAGACGTTTCTGTAGATTGGGCACAGCGCTCTGCAGGGTGTTAGCAGAGACTTTCCCGGGACAGTGAAACCCTATGTCAGAGACACTGAGAAGAAGCCCCAATGTTCCCTCCAGGCACTTTCAGTGTGGGTGCCTTCTCCACGTGGTTCCTGGTTTCCCTGCAGCGCTGAAGAGAATGTTAGCAAAGAGGTAACCGGCACAGCGAAAACAGTACTCAAAGACAGGGAGAGCAAGCTCTCTCTTGGCACTTTGGATGTGGGACATACAGCGAGATGTTTGCTGCTTTTGCGTTTGGCTGTTGGGAGATTTACAGCACAAAGATATCTAGTTGATTTGAAGCAGTTCCGAGGAAGTCTAAACATAATCGCCACTTCTCCCTCCTGGCACTTTCCATGTGGGAGATATAGCAGGATGTATATTGGTTTTGAGGACAACTCAATGGACAGTGTAGGGAGAAAAGTTCCTGGCTCCTTGAATGCCGTTCCTGGAGACACTGCGATCAATGAGGGAGATATGTCAAGATGTGTGTTGGTTTTGAGGACGGCTCTCTGGAGAGTCTTAGCAAAGAGGTCACAGGGATAATCAGAGCAATTCTCAGAGACACTGAGAACAAGATGGACAGTTCCCTCCTGGCACTTTCCCTGTAGGAGATACCGCAAGACGTTTCTGTAGATTGGGCACAGCGCTCTGCAGGGTGTTAGCAGAGACTTTCCCGGGACAGTGAAACCCTATGTCAGAGACACTGAGAAGAAGCCCCAATGTTCCCTCCAGGCACTTTCAGTGTGGGTGCCTTCTCCACGTGGTTCCTGGTTTCCCTGCAGCGCTGAAGAGAATGTTAGCAAAGAGGTAACCGGCACAGCGAAAACAGTACTCAAAGACAGGGAGAGCAAGCTCTCTCTTGGCACTTTGGATGTGGGACATACAGCGAGATGTTTGCTGCTTTTGCGTTTGGCTGTTGGGAGATTTACAGCACAAAGATATCTAGTTGATTTGAAGCAGTTCCGAGAAAGTCTAAACATAATCGCCACTTCTCCCTCCTGGCACTTTCCATGTGGGAGATATAGCAGGATGTATATTGGTTTTGAGGACAACTCAATGGACAGTGTAGGGAGAAAAGTTCCTGGCTCCTTGAATGCCGTTCCTGGAGACACTGCGATCAATGTGGGAGATATGTCAAGATGTGTGTTTGTTTTGAGGACGGCTCTCTGGAGAGTCTTAGCAAAGAGGTCACAGGGATAATCAGAGCAATTCTCAGAGACACTGAGAACAAGATGGACAGTTCCCTCCTGGCACTTTCCCTGTAGGAGATACCGCAAGACGTTTCTGTAGATTGGGCACAGCGCTCTGCAGGGTGTTAGCAGAGACTTTCCCGGGACAGTGAAACCCTATGTCAGAGACACTGAGAAGAAGCCCCAATGTTCCCTCCAGGCACTTTCAGTGTGGGTGCCTTCTCCACGTGGTTCCTGGTTTCCCTGCAGCGCTGAAGAGAATGTTAGCAAAGAGGTAACCGGCACAGCGAAAACAGTACTCAAAGACAGGGAGAGCAAGCTCTCTCTTGGCACTTTGGATGTGGGACATACAGCGAGATGTTTGCTGCTTTTGCGTTTGGCTGTTGGGAGATTTACAGCACAAAGATATCTAGTTGATTTGAAGCAGTTCCGAGAAAGTCTAAACATAATCGCCACTTCTCCCTCCTGGCACTTTCCATGTGGGAGATATAGCAGGATGTATATTGGTTTTGAGGACAACTCAATGGACAGTGTAGGGAGAAAAGTTCCTGGCTCCTTGAATGCCGTTCCTGGAGACACTGCGATCAATGTGGGAGATATGTCAAGATGTGTGTTTGTTTTGAGGACGGCTCTCTGGAGAGTCTTAGCAAAGAGGTCACAGGGATAATCAGAGCAATTCTCAGAGACACTGAGAACAAGATGGACAGTTCCCTCCTGGCACTTTCCCTGTAGGAGATACCGCAAGACGTTTCTGTAGATTGGGCACAGCGCTCTGCAGGGTGTTAGCAGAGACTTTCCCGGGACAGTGAAACCCTATGTCAGAGACACTGAGAAGAAGCCCCAATGTTCCCTCCAGGCACTTTCAGTGTGGGTGCCTTCTCCACGTGGTTCCTGGTTTCCCTGCAGCGCTGAAGAGAATGTTAGCAAAGAGGTAACCGGCACAGCGAAAACAGTACTCAAAGACAGGGAGAGCAAGCTCTCTCTTGGCACTTTGGATGTGGGACATACAGCGAGATGTTTGCTGCTTTTGCGTTTGGCTGTTGGGAGATTTACAGCACAAAGATATCTAGTTGATTTGAAGCAGTTCCGAGGAAGTCTAAACATAATCGCCACTTCTCCCTCCTGGCACTTTCCATGTGGGAGATATAGCAGGATGTATATTGGTTTTGAGGACAACTCAATGGACAGTGTAGGGAGAAAAGTTCCTGGCTCCTTGAATGCCGTTCCTGGAGACACTGCGATCAATGTGGGAGATATGTCAAGATGTGTGTTGGTTTTGAGGACGGCTCTCTGGAGAGTCTTAGCAAAGAGGTCACAGGGATAATCAGAGCAATTCTCAGAGACACTGAGAACAAGCTCGACAGTTCCCTCCTGGCACTTTCCCTGTAGGAGATACCGCAAGACGTTTCTGTAGATTGGGCACAGCGCTCTGCAGGGTGTTAGCAGAGACTTTCCCGGGACAGTGAAACCCTATGTCAGAGACACTGAGAAGAAGCCCCAATGTTCCCTCCAGGCACTTTCAGTGTGGGTGCCTTCTCCACGTGGTTCCTGGTTTCCCTGCAGCGCTGAAGAGAATGTTAGCAAAGAGGTAACCGGCACAGCGAAAACAGTACTCAAAGACAGGGAGAGCAAGCTCTCTCTTGGCACTTTGGATGTGGGACATACAGCGAGATGTTTGCTGCTTTTGCGTTTGGCTGTTGGGAGATTTACAGCACAAAGATATCTAGTTGATTTGAAGCAGTTCCGAGAAAGTCTAAACATAATCGCCACTTCTCCCTCCTGGCACTTTCCATGTGGGAGATATAGCAGGATGTATATTGGTTTTGAGGACAACTCAATGGACAGTGTAGGGAGAAAAGTTCCTGGCTCCTTGAATGCCGTTCCTGGAGACACTGCGATCAATGAGGGAGATATGTCAAGATGTGTGTTGGTTTTGAGGACGGCTCTCTGGAGAGTCTTAGCAAAGAGGTCACAGGGATAATCAGAGCAATTCTCAGAGACACTGAGAACAAGATGGACAGTTCCCTCCTGGCACTTTCCCTGTAGGAGATACCGCAAGACGTTTCTGTAGATTGGGCACAGCGCTCTGCAGGGTGTTAGCAGAGACTTTCCCGGGACAGTGAAACCCTATGTCAGAGACACTGAGAAGAAGCCCCAATGTTCCCTCCAGGCACTTTCAGTGTGGGTGCCTTCTCCACGTGGTTCCTGGTTTCCCTGCAGCGCTGAAGAGAATGTTAGCAAAGAGGTAACCGGCACAGCGAAAACAGTACTCAAAGACAGGGAGAGCAAGCTCTCTCTTGGCACTTTGGATGTGGGACATACAGCGAGATGTTTGCTGCTTTTGCGTTTGGCTGTTGGGAGATTTACAGCACAAAGATATCTAGTTGATTTGAAGCAGTTCCGAGAAAGTCTAAACATAATCGCCACTTCTCCCTCCTGGCACTTTCCATGTGGGAGATATAGCAGGATGTATATTGGTTTTGAGGACAACTCAATGGACAGTGTAGGGAGAAAAGTTCCTGGCTCCTTGAATGCCGTTCCTGGAGACACTGCGATCAATGTGGGAGATATGTCAAGATGTGTGTTGGTTTTGAGGACGGCTCTCTGGAGAGTCTTAGCAAAGAGGTCACAGGGATAATCAGAGCAATTCTCAGAGACACTGAGAACAAGATGGACAGTTCCCTCCTGGCACTTTCCCTGTAGGAGATACCGCAAGACGTTTCTGTAGATTGGGCACAGCGCTCTGCAGGGTGTTAGCAGAGACTTTCCCGGGACAGTGAAACCCTATGTCAGAGACACTGAGAAGAAGCCCCAATGTTCCCTCCAGGCACTTTCAGTGTGGGTGCCTTCTCCACGTGGTTCCTGGTTTCCCTGCAGCGCTGAAGAGAATGTTAGCAAAGAGGTAACCGGCACAGCGAAAACAGTACTCAAAGACAGGGAGAGCAAGCTCTCTCTTGGCACTTTGGATGTGGGACATACAGCGAGATGTTTGCTGCTTTTGCGTTTGGCTGTTGGGAGATTTACAGCACAAAGATATCTAGTTGATTTGAAGCAGTTCCGAGAAAGTCTAAACATAATCGCCACTTCTCCCTCCTGGCACTTTCCATGTGGGAGATATAGCAGGATGTATATTGGTTTTGAGGACAACTCAATGGACAGTGTAGGGAGAAAAGTTCCTGGCTCCTTGAATGCCGTTCCTGGAGACACTGCGATCAATGTGGGAGATATGTCAAGATGTGTGTTTGTTTTGAGGACGGCTCTCTGGAGAGTCTTAGCAAAGAGGTCACAGGGATAATCAGAGCAATTCTCAGAGACACTGAGAACAAGCTCGACAATTCCCTCCTGGCACTTTCCCTGTAGGAGATACCGCAAGACGTTTCTGTAGATTGGGCACAGCGCTCTGCAGGGTGTTAGCAGAGACTTTCCCGGGACAGTGAAACCCTATGTCAGAGACACTGAGAAGAAGCCCCAATGTTCCCTCCAGGCACTTTCAGTGTGGGTGCCTTCTCCACGTGGTTCCTGGTTTCCCTGCAGCGCTGAAGAGAATGTTAGCAAAGAGGTAACCGGCACAGCGAAAACAGTACTCAAAGACAGGGAGAGCAAGCTCTCTCTTGGCACTTTGGATGTGGGACATACAGCGAGATGTTTGCTGCTTTTGCGTTTGGCTGTTGGGAGATTTACAGCACAAAGATATCTAGTTGATTTGAAGCAGTTCCGAGGAAGTCTAAACATAATCGCCACTTCTCCCTCCTGGCACTTTCCATGTGGGAGATATAGCAGGATGTATATTGGTTTTGAGGACAACTCAATGGACAGTGTAGGGAGAAAAGTTCCTGGCTCCTTGAATGTGGTTCCTGGAGACACTGCGATCAATGAGGGAGATATGTCAAGATGTGTGTTGGTTTTGAGGACGGCTCTCTGGAGAGTCTTAGCAAAGAGGTCACAGGGATAATCAGAGCAATTCTCAGAGACACTGAGAACAAGATGGACAGTTCCCTCCTGGCACTTTCCCTGTAGGAGATACCGCAAGACGTTTCTGTAGATTGGGCACAGCGCTCTGCAGGGTGTTAGCAGAGACTTTCCCGGGACAGTGAAACCCTATGTCAGAGACACTGAGAAGAAGCCCCAATGTTCCCTCCAGGCACTTTCAGTGTGGGTGCCTTCTCCACGTGGTTCCTGGTTTCCCTGCAGCGCTGAAGAGAATGTTAGCAAAGAGGTAACCGGCACAGCGAAAACAGTACTCAAAGACAGGGAGAGCAAGCTCTCTCTTGGCACTTTGGATGTGGGACATACAGCGAGATGTTTGCTGCTTTTGCGTTTGGCTGTTGGGAGATTTACAGCACAAAGATATCTAGTTGATTTGAAGCAGTTCCGAGAAAGTCTAAACATAATCGCCACTTCTCCCTCCTGGCACTTTCCATGTGGGAGATATAGCAGGATGTATATTGGTTTTGAGGACAACTCAATGGACAGTGTAGGGAGAAAAGTTCCTGGCTCCTTGAATGCCGTTCCTGGAGACACTGCGATCAATGTGGGAGATATGTCAAGATGTGTGTTGGTTTTGAGGACGGCTCTCTGGAGAGTCTTAGCAAAG
Source organism: Chroicocephalus ridibundus (assembly GCF_963924245.1). Lineage (NCBI taxonomy): Eukaryota > Metazoa > Chordata > Aves > Charadriiformes > Laridae > Chroicocephalus > Chroicocephalus ridibundus. The sequence goes on along the minus strand of NW_026961371.1, from coordinate 376,362 downwards.
AGGTCACAGGGATAATCAGAGCAATTCTCAGAGACACTGAGAACAAGCTCGACAGTTCCCTCCTGGCACTTTCCCTGTAGGAGATACCGCAAGACGTTTCTGTAGATTGGGCACAGCGCTCTGCAGGGTGTTAGCAGAGACTTTCCCGGGACAGTGAAACCCTATGTCAGAGACACTGAGAAGAAGCCCCAATGTTCCCTCCAGGCACTTTCAGTGTGGGTGCCTTCTCCACGTGGTTCCTGGTTTCCCTGCAGCGCTGAAGAGAATGTTAGCAAAGAGGTAACCGGCACAGCGAAAACAGTACTCAAAGACAGGGAGAGCAAGCTCTCTCTTGGCACTTTGGATGTGGGACATACAGCGAGATGTTTGCTGCTTTTGCGTTTGGCTGTTGGGAGATTTACAGCACAAAGATATCTAGTTGATTTGAAGCAGTTCCGAGAAAGTCTAAACATAATCGCCACTTCTCCCTCCTGGCACTTTCCATGTGGGAGATATAGCAGGATGTATATTGGTTTTGAGGACAACTCAATGGACAGTGTAGGGAGAAAAGTTCCTGGCTCCTTGAATGCCGTTCCTGGAGACACTGCGATCAATGTGGGAGATATGTCAAGATGTGTGTTTGTTTTGAGGACGGCTCTCTGGAGAGTCTTAGCAAAGAGGTCACAGGGATAATCAGAGCAATTCTCAGAGACACTGAGAACAAGCTCGACAATTCCCTCCTGGCACTTTCCCTGTAGGAGATACCGCAAGACGTTTCTGTAGATTGGGCACAGCGCTCTGCAGGGTGTTAGCAGAGACTTTCCCGGGACAGTGAAACCCTATGTCAGAGACACTGAGAAGAAGCCCCAATGTTCCCTCCAGGCACTTTCAGTGTGGGTGCCTTCTCCACGTGGTTCCTGGTTTCCCTGCAGCGCTGAAGAGAATGTTAGCAAAGAGGTAACCGGCACAGCGAAAACAGTACTCAAAGACAGGGAGAGCAAGCTCTCTCTTGGCACTTTGGATGTGGGACATACAGCGAGATGTTTGCTGCTTTTGCGTTTGGCTGTTGGGAGATTTACAGCACAAAGATATCTAGTTGATTTGAAGCAGTTCCGAGAAAGTCTAAACATAATCGCCACTTCTCCCTCCTGGCACTTTCCATGTGGGAGATATAGCAGGATGTATATTGGTTTTGAGGACAACTCAATGGACAGTGTAGGGAGAAAAGTTCCTGGCTCCTTGAATGCCGTTCCTGGAGACACTGCGATCAATGTGGGAGATATGTCAAGATGTGTGTTGGTTTTGAGGACGGCTCTCTGGAGAGTCTTAGCAAAGAGGTCACAGGGATAATCAGAGCAATTCTCAGAGACACTGAGAACAAGCTCGACAGTTCCCTCCTGGCACTTTCCCTGTAGGAGATACCGCAAGACGTTTCTGTAGATTGGGCACAGCGCTCTGCAGGGTGTTAGCAGAGACTTTCCCGGGACAGTGAAACCCTATGTCAGAGACACTGAGAAGAAGCCCCAATGTTCCCTCCAGGCACTTTCAGTGTGGGTGCCTTCTCCACGTGGTTCCTGGTTTCCCTGCAGCGCTGAAGAGAACGTTAGCAAAGAGGTAACCGGGACAGTGAAAACAGTACTCAAAGACAGGGAGAGCAAGCTCTCTCTTGGCACTTTGGATGTGGGACATACAGCGAGATGTTTGCTGCTTTTGCGTTTGGCTGTTGGGAGATTTACAGCACAAAGATATCTAGTTGATTTGAAGCAGTTCCGAGAAAGTCTAAACATAATCGCCACTTCTCCCTCCTGGCACTTTCCATGTGGGAGATATAGCAGGATGTATATTGGTTTTGAGGACAACTCAATGGACAGTGTAGGGAGAAAAGTTCCTGGCTCCTTGAATGCCGTTCCTGGAGACACTGCGATCAATGAGGGAGATATGTCAAGATGTGTGTTGGTTTTGAGGACGGCTCTCTGGAGAGTCTTAGCAAAGAGGTCACAGGGATAATCAGAGCAATTCTCAGAGACACTGAGAACAAGCTCGACAGTTCCCTCCTGGCACTTTCCCTGTAGGAGATACCGCAAGACGTTTCTGTAGATTGGGCACAGCGCTCTGCAGGGTGTTAGCAGAGACTTTCCCGGGACAGTGAAACCCTATGTCAGAGACACTGAGAAGAAGCCCCAATGTTCCCTCCAGGCACTTTCAGTGTGGGTGCCTTCTCCACGTGGTTCCTGGTTTCCCTGCAGCGCTGAAGAGAATGTTAGCAAAGAGGTAACCGGCACAGCGAAAACAGTACTCAAAGACAGGGAGAGCAAGCTCTCTCTTGGCACTTTGGATGTGGGACATACAGCGAGATGTTTGCTGCTTTTGCGTTTGGCTGTTGGGAGATTTACAGCACAAAGATATCTAGTTGATTTGAAGCAGTTCCGAGAAAGTCTAAACATAATCGCCACTTCTCCCTCCTGGCACTTTCCATGTGGGAGATATAGCAGGATGTATATTGGTTTTGAGGACAACTCAATGGACAGTGTAGGGAGAAAAGTTCCTGGCTCCTTGAATGCCGTTCCTGGAGACACTGCGATCAATGTGGGAGATATGTCAAGATGTGTGTTGGTTTTGAGGACGGCTCTCTGGAGAGTCTTAGCAAAGAGGTCACAGGGATAATCAGAGCAATTCTCAGAGACACTGAGAACAAGCTCGACAGTTCCCTCCTGGCACTTTCCCTGTAGGAGATACCGCAAGACGTTTCTGTAGATTGGGCACAGCGCTCTGCAGGGTGTTAGCAGAGACTTTCCCGGGACAGTGAAACCCTATGTCAGAGACACTGAGAAGAAGCCCCAATGTTCCCTCCAGGCACTTTCAGTGTGGGTGCCTTCTCCACGTGGTTCCTGGTTTCCCTGCAGCGCTGAAGAGAATGTTAGCAAAGAGGTAACCGGCACAGCGAAAACAGTACTCAAAGACAGGGAGAGCAAGCTCTCTCTTGGCACTTTGGATGTGGGACATACAGCGAGATGTTTGCTGCTTTTGCGTTTGGCTGTTGGGAGATTTACAGCACAAAGATATCTAGTTGATTTGAAGCAGTTCCGAGAAAGTCTAAACATAATCGCCACTTCTCCCTCCTGGCACTTTCCATGTGGGAGATATAGCAGGATGTATATTGGTTTTGAGGACAACTCAATGGACAGTGTAGGGAGAAAAGTTCCTGGCTCCTTGAATGCCGTTCCTGGAGACACTGCGATCAATGTGGGAGATATGTCAAGATGTGTGTTTGTTTTGAGGACGGCTCTCTGGAGAGTCTTAGCAAAGAGGTCACAGGGATAATCAGAGCAATTCTCAGAGACACTGAGAACAAGCTCGACAATTCCCTCCTGGCACTTTCCCTGTAGGAGATACCGCAAGACGTTTCTGTAGATTGGGCACAGCGCTCTGCAGGGTGTTAGCAGAGACTTTCCCGGGACAGTGAAACCCTATGTCAGAGACACTGAGAAGAAGCCCCAATGTTCCCTCCAGGCACTTTCAGTGTGGGTGCCTTCTCCACGTGGTTCCTGGTTTCCCTGCAGCGCTGAAGAGAATGTTAGCAAAGAGGTAACCGGCACAGCGAAAACAGTACTCAAAGACAGGGAGAGCAAGCTCTCTCTTGGCACTTTGGATGTGGGACATACAGCGAGATGTTTGCTGCTTTTGCGTTTGGCTGTTGGGAGATTTACAGCACAAAGATATCTAGTTGATTTGAAGCAGTTCCGAGAAAGTCTAAACATAATCGCCACTTCTCCCTCCTGGCACTTTCCATGTGGGAGATATAGCAGGATGTATATTGGTTTTGAGGACAACTCAATGGACAGTGTAGGGAGAAAAGTTCCTGGCTCCTTGAATGCCGTTCCTGGAGACACTGCGATCAATGAGGGAGATATGTCAAGATGTGTGTTGGTTTTGAGGACGGCTCTCTGGAGAGTCTTAGCAAAGAGGTCACAGGGATAATCAGAGCAATTCTCAGAGACACTGAGAACAAGATGGACAGTTCCCTCCTGGCACTTTCCCTGTAGGAGATACCGCAAGACGTTTCTGTAGATTGGGCACAGCGCTCTGCAGGGTGTTAGCAGAGACTTTCCCGGGACAGTGAAACCCTATGTCAGAGACACTGAGAAGAAGCCCCAATGTTCCCTCCAGGCACTTTCAGTGTGGGTGCCTTCTCCACGTGGTTCCTGGTTTCCCTGCAGCGCTGAAGAGAATGTTAGCAAAGAGGTAACCGGCACAGCGAAAACAGTACTCAAAGACAGGGAGAGCAAGCTCTCTCTTGGCACTTTGGATGTGGGACATACAGCGAGATGTTTGCTGCTTTTGCGTTTGGCTGTTGGGAGATTTACAGCACAAAGATATCTAGTTGATTTGAAGCAGTTCCGAGGAAGTCTAAACATAATCCCCACTTCTCCCTCCTGGCACTTTCCATGTGGGAGATATAGCAGGATGTATATTGGTTTTGAGGACAACTCAATGGACAGTGTAGGGAGAAAAGTTCCTGGCTCCTTGAATGCCGTTCCTGGAGACACTGCGATCAATGAGGGAGATATGTCAAGATGTGTGTTGGTTTTGAGGACGGCTCTCTGGAGAGTCTTAGCAAAGAGGTCACAGGGATAATCAGAGCAATTATCAGAGACACTGAGAACAAGCTCGACAGTTCCCTCCTGGCACTTTCCCTGTAGGAGATACCGCAAGACGTTTCTGTAGATTGGGCACAGCGCTCTGCAGGGTGTTAGCAGAGACTTTCCCGGGACAGTGAAACCCTATGTCAGAGACACTGAGAAGAAGCCCCAATGTTCCCTCCAGGCACTTTCAGTGTGGGTGCCTTCTCCACGTGGTTCCTGGTTTCCCTGCAGCGCTGAAGAGAATGTTAGCAAAGAGGTAACCGGCACAGCGAAAACAGTACTCAAAGACAGGGAGAGCAAGCTCTCTCTTGGCACTTTGGATGTGGGACATACAGCGAGATGTTTGCTGCTTTTGCGTTTGGCTGTTGGGAGATTTACAGCACAAAGATATCTAGTTGATTTGAAGCAGTTCCGAGAAAGTCTAAACATAATCGCCACTTCTCCCTCCTGGCACTTTCCATGTGGGAGATATAGCAGGATGTATATTGGTTTTGAGGACAACTCAATGGACAGTGTAGGGAGAAAAGTTCCTGGCTCCTTGAATGCCGTTCCTGGAGACACTGCGATCAATGTGGGAGATATGTCAAGATGTGTGTTGGTTTTGAGGACGGCTCTCTGGAGTCTTAGCAAAGAGGTCACAGGGATAATCAGAGCAATTCTCAGAGACACTGAGAACAAGCTCGACAATTCCCTCCTGGCACTTTCCCTGTAGGAGATACCGCAAGACGTTTCTGTAGATTGGGCACAGCGCTCTGCAGGGTGTTAGCAGAGACTTTCCCGGGACAGTGAAACCCTATGTCAGAGACACTGAGAAGAAGCCCCAATGTTCCCTCCAGGCACTTTCAGTGTGGGTGCCTTCTCCACGTGGTTCCTGGTTTCCCTGCAGCGCTGAAGAGAATGTTAGCAAAGAGGTAACCGGCACAGCGAAAACAGTACTCAAAGACAGGGAGAGCAAGCTCTCTCTTGGCACTTTGGATGTGGGACATACAGCGAGATGTTTGCTGCTTTTGCGTTTGGCTGTTGGGAGATTTACAGCACAAAGATATCTAGTTGATTTGAAGCAGTTCCGAGGAAGTCTAAACATAATCGCCACTTCTCCCTCCTGGCACTTTCCATGTGGGAGATATAGCAGGATGTATATTGGTTTTGAGGACAACTCAATGGACAGTGTAGGGAGAAAAGTTCCTGGCTCCTTGAATGCCGTTCCTGGAGACACTGCGATCAATGAGGGAGATATGTCAAGATGTGTGTTGGTTTTGAGGACGGCTCTCTGGAGAGTCTTAGCAAAGAGGTCACAGGGATAATCAGAGCAATTCTCAGAGACACTGAGAACAAGCTCGACAATTCCCTCCTGGCACTTTCCCTGTAGGAGATACCGCAAGACGTTTCTGTAGATTGGGCACAGCGCTCTGCAGGGTGTTAGCAGAGACTTTCCCGGGACAGTGAAACCCTATGTCAGAGACACTGAGAAGAAGCCCCAATGTTCCCTCCAGGCACTTTCAGTGTGGGTGCCTTCTCCACGTGGTTCCTGGTTTCCCTGCAGCGCTGAAGAGAATGTTAGCAAAGAGGTAACCGTCACAGCGAAAACAGTACTCAAAGACAGGGAGAGCAAGCTCTCTCTTGGCACTTTGGATGTGGGACATACAGCGAGATGTTTGCTGCTTTTGCGTTTGGCTGTTGGGAGATTTACAGCACAAAGATATCTAGTTGATTTGAAGCAGTTCCGAGGAAGTCTAAACATAATCGCCACTTCTCCCTCCTGGCACTTTCCATGTGGGAGATATAGCAGGATGTATATTGGTTTTGAGGACAACTCAATGGACAGTGTAGGGAGAAAAGTTCCTGGCTCCTTGAATGCCGTTCCTGGAGACACTGCGATCAATGAGGGAGATATGTCAAGATGTGTGTTGGTTTTGAGGACGGCTCTCTGGAGAGTCTTAGCAAAGAGGTCACAGGGATAATCAGAGCAATTCTCAGAGACACTGAGAACAAGCTCGACAGTTCCCTCCTGGCACTTTCCCTGTAGGAGATACCGCAAGACGTTTCTGTAGATTGGGCACAGCGCTCTGCAGGGTGTTAGCAGAGACTTTCCCGGGACAGTGAAACCCTATGTCAGAGACACTGAGAAGAAGCCCCAATGTTCCCTCCAGGCACTTTCAGTGTGGGTGCCTTCTCCACGTGGTTCCTGGTTTCCCTGCAGCGCTGAAGAGAATGTTAGCAAAGAGGTAACCGGCACAGCGAAAACAGTACTCAAAGACAGGGAGAGCAAGCTCTCTCTTGGCACTTTGGATGTGGGACATACAGCGAGATGTTTGCTGCTTTTGCGTTTGGCTGTTGGGAGATTTACAGCACAAAGATATCTAGTTGATTTGAAGCAGTTCCGAGAAAGTCTAAACATAATCGCCACTTCTCCCTCCTGGCACTTTCCATGTGGGAGATATAGCAGGATGTATATTGGTTTTGAGGACAACTCAATGGACAGTGTAGGGAGAAAAGTTCCTGGCTCCTTGAATGCCGTTCCTGGAGACACTGCGATCAATGTGGGAGATATGTCAAGATGTGTGTTGGTTTTGAGGACGGCTCTCCGGAGAGTCTTAGCAAAGAGGTCACAGGGATAATCAGAGCAATTCTCAGAGACACTGAGAACAAGCTCGACAATTCCCTCCTGGCACTTTCCCTGTAGGAGATACCGCAAGACGTTTCAGTAGATTGGGCACAGCGCTCTGCAGGGTGTTAGCAGAGACTTTCCCGGGACAGTGAAACCCTATGTCAGAGACACTGAGAAGAAGCCCCAATGTTCCCTCCAGGCACTTTCAGTGTGGGTGCCTTCTCCACGTGGTTCCTGGTTTCCCTGCAGCGCTGAAGAGAATGTTAGCAAAGAGGTAACCGGCACAGCGAAAACAGTACTCAAAGACAGGGAGAGCAAGCTCTCTCTTGGCACTTTGGATGTGGGACATACAGCGAGATGTTTGCTGCTTTTGCGTTTGGCTGTTGGGAGATTTACAGCACAAAGATATCTAGTTGATTTGAAGCAGTTCCGAGAAAGTCTAAACATAATCGCCACTTCTCCCTCCTGGCACTTTCCATGTGGGAGATATAGCAGGATGTATATTGGTTTTGAGGACAACTCAATGGACAGTGTAGGGAGAAAAGTTCCTGGCTCCTTGAATGCCGTTCCTGGAGACACTGCGATCAATGTGGGAGATATGTCAAGATGTGTGTTTGTTTTGAGGACGGCTCTCTGGAGAGTCTTAGCAAAGAGGTCACAGGGATAATCAGAGCAATTCTCAGAGACACTGAGAACAAGCTCGACAATTCCCTCCTGGCACTTTCCCTGTAGGAGATACCGCAAGACGTTTCTGTAGATTGGGCACAGCGCTCTGCAGGGTGTTAGCAGAGACTTTCCCGGGACAGTGAAACCCTATGTCAGAGACACTGAGAAGAAGCCCCAATGTTCCCTCCAGGCACTTTCAGTGTGGGTGCCTTCTCCACGTGGTTCCTGGTTTCCCTGCAGCGCTGAAGAGAATGTTAGCAAAGAGGTAACCGGCACAGCGAAAACAGTACTCAAAGACAGGGAGAGCAAGCTCTCTCTTGGCACTTTGGATGTGGGACATACAGCGAGATGTTTGCTGCTTTTGCGTTTGGCTGTTGGGAGATTTACAGCACAAAGATATCTAGTTGATTTGAAGCAGTTCCGAGAAAGTCTAAGCATAATCGCCACTTCTCCCTCCTGGCACTTTCCATGTGGGAGATATAGCAGGATGTATATTGGTTTTGAGGACAACTCAATGGACAGTGTAGGGAGAAAAGTTCCTGGCTCCTTGAATGCCATTCCTGGAGACACTGCGATCAATGAGGGAGATATGTCAAGATGTGTGTTGGTTTTGAGGACGGCTCTCTGGAGAGTCTTAGCAAAGAGGTCACAGGGATAATCAGAGCAATTCTCAGAGACACTGAGAACAAGCTCGACAATTCCCTCCTGGCACTTTCCCTGTAGGAGATACCGCAAGACGTTTCTGTAGATTGGGCACAGCGCTCTGCAGGGTGTTAGCAGAGACTTTCCCGGGACAGTGAAACCCTATGTCAGAGACACTGAGAAGAAGCCCCAATGTTCCCTCCAGGCACTTTCAGTGTGGGTGCCTTCTCCACGTGGTTCCTGGTTTCCCTGCAGCGCTGAAGAGAATGTTAGCAAAGAGGTAACCGGCACAGCGAAAACAGTACTCAAAGACAGGGAGAGCAAGCTCTCTCTTGGCACTTTGGATGTGGGACATACAGCGAGATGTTTGCTGCTTTTGCGTTTGGCTGTTGGGAGATTTACAGCACAAAGATATCTAGTTGATTTGAAGCAGTTCCGAGGAAGTCTAAACATAATCCCCACTTCTCCCTCCTGGCACTTTCCATGTGGGAGATATAGCAGGATGTATATTGGTTTTGAGGACAACTCAATGGACAGTGTAGGGAGAAAAGTTCCTGGCTCCTTGAATGCCGTTCCTGGAGACACTGCGATCAATGAGGGAGATATGTCAAGATGTGTGTTGGTTTTGAGGACGGCTCTCTGGAGAGTCTTAGCAAAGAGGTCACAGGGATAATCAGAGCAATTCTCAGAGACACTGAGAACAAGCTCGACAATTCCCTCCTGGCACTTTCCCTGTAGGAGATACCGCAAGACGTTTCTGTAGATTGGGCACAGCGCTCTGCAGGGTGTTAGCAGAGACTTTCCCGGGACAGTGAAACCCTATGTCAGAGACACTGAGAAGAAGCCCCAATGTTCCCTCCAGGCACTTTCAGTGTGGGTGCCTTCTCCACGTGGTTCCTGGTTTCCCTGCAGCGCTGAAGAGAATGTTAGCAAAGAGGTAACCGGCACAGCGAAAACAGTACTCAAAGACAGGGAGAGCAAGCTCTCTCTTGGCACTTTGGATGTGGGACATACAGCGAGATGTTTGCTGCTTTTGCGTTTGGCTGTTGGGAGATTTACAGCACAAAGATATCTAGTTGATTTGAAGCAGTTCCGAGAAAGTCTAAACATAATCGCCACTTCTCCCTCCTGGCACTTTCCATGTGGGAGATATAGCAGGATGTATATTGGTTTTGAGGACAACTCAATGGACAGTGTAGGGAGAAAAGTTCCTGGCTCCTTGAATGCCGTTCCTGGAGACACTGCGATCAATGTGGGAGATATGTCAAGATGTGTGTTGGTTTTGAGGACGGCTCTCTGGAGAGTCTTAGCAAAGAGGTCACAGGGATAATCAGAGCAATTCTCAGAGACACTGAGAACAAGCTCGACAGTTCCCTCCTGGCACTTTCCCTGTAGGAGATACCGCAAGACGTTTCTGTAGATTGGGCACAGCGCTCTGCAGGGTGTTAGCAGAGACTTTCCCGGGACAGTGAAACCCTATGTCAGAGACACTGAGAAGAAGCCCCAATGTTCCCTCCAGGCACTTTCAGTGTGGGTGCCTTCTCCACGTGGTTCCTGGTTTCCCTGCAGCGCTGAAGAGAATGTTAGCAAAGAGGTAACCGGCACAGCGAAAACAGTACTCAAAGACAGGGAGAGCAAGCTCTCTCTTGGCACTTTGGATGTGGGACATACAGCGAGATGTTTGCTGCTTTTGCGTTTGGCTGTTGGGAGATTTACAGCACAAAGATATCTAGTTGATTTGAAGCAGTTCCGAGAAAGTCTAAACATAATCGCCACTTCTCCCTCCTGGCACTTTCCATGTGGGAGATATAGCAGGATGTATATTGGTTTTGAGGACAACTCAATGGACAGTGTAGGGAGAAAAGTTCCTGGCTCCTTGAATGCCGTTCCTGGAGACACTGCGATCAATGTGGGAGATATGTCAAGATGTGTGTTGGTTTTGAGGACGGCTCTCTGGAGAGTCTTAGCAAAGAGGTCACAGGGATAATCAGAGCAATTCTCAGAGACACTGAGAACAAGCTCGACAGTTCCCTCCTGGCACTTTCCCTGTAGGAGATACCGCAAGACGTTTCTGTAGATTGGGCACAGCGCTCTGCAGGGTGTTAGCAGAGACTTTCCCGGGACAGTGAAACCCTATGTCAGAGACACTGAGAAGAAGCCCCAATGTTCCCTCCAGGCACTTTCAGTGTGGGTGCCTTCTCCACGTGGTTCCTGGTTTCCCTGCAGCGCTGAAGAGAATGTTAGCAAAGAGGTAACCGGGACAGCGAAAACAGTACTCAAAGACAGGGAGAGCAAGCTCTCTCTTGGCACTTTGGATGTGGGACATACAGCGAGATGTTTGCTGCTTTTGCGTTTGGCTGTTGGGAGATTTACAGCACAAAGATATCTAGTTGATTTGAAGCAGTTCCGAGAAAGTCTAAACATAATCGCCACTTCTCCCTCCTGGCACTTTCCATGTGGGAGATATAGCAGGATGTATATTGGTTTTGAGGACAACTCAATGGACAGTGTAGGGAGAAAAGTTCCTGGCTCCTTGAATGCCGTTCCTGGAGACACTGCGATCAATGTGGGAGATATGTCAAGATGTGTGTTTGTTTTGAGGACGGCTCTCTGGAGAGTCTTAGCAAAGAGGTCACAGGGATAATCAGAGCAATTCTCAGAGACACTGAGAACAAGCTCGACAATTCCCTCCTGGCACTTTCCCTGTAGGAGATACCGCAAGACGTTTCTGTAGATTGGGCACAGCGCTCTGCAGGGTGTTAGCAGAGACTTTCCCGGGACAGTGAAACCCTATGTCAGAGACACTGAGAAGAAGCCCCAATGTTCCCTCCAGGCACTTTCAGTGTGGGTGCCTTCTCCACGTGGTTCCTGGTTTCCCTGCAGCGCTGAAGAGAATGTTAGCAAAGAGGTAACCGGCACAGCGAAAACAGTACTCAAAGACAGGGAGAGCAAGCTCTCTCTTGGCACTTTGGATGTGGGACATACAGCGAGATGTTTGCTGCTTTTGCGTTTGGCTGTTGGGAGATTTACAGCACAAAGATATCTAGTTGATTTGAAGCAGTTCCGAGAAAGTCTAAACATAATCGCCACTTCTCCCTCCTGGCACTTTCCATGTGGGAGATATAGCAGGATGTATATTGGTTTTGAGGACAACTCAATGGACAGTGTAGGGAGAAAAGTTCCTGGCTCCTTGAATGCCGTTCCTGGAGACACTGCGATCAATGAGGGAGATATGTCAAGATGTGTGTTGGTTTTGAGGACGGCTCTCTGGAGAGTCTTAGCAAAGAGGTCACAGGGATAATCAGAGCAATTCTCAGAGACACTGAGAACAAGATGGACAGTTCCCTCCTGGCACTTTCCCTGTAGGAGATACCGCAAGACGTTTCTGTAGATTGGGCACAGCGCTCTGCAGGGTGTTAGCAGAGACTTTCCCGGGACAGTGAAACCCTATGTCAGAGACACTGAGAAGAAGCCCCAATGTTCCCTCCAGGCACTTTCAGTGTGGGTGCCTTCTCCACGTGGTTCCTGGTTTCCCTGCAGCGCTGAAGAGAATGTTAGCAAAGAGGTAACCGGCACAGCGAAAACAGTACTCAAAGACAGGGAGAGCAAGCTCTCTCTTGGCACTTTGGATGTGGGACATACAGCGAGATGTTTGCTGCTTTTGCGTTTGGCTGTTGGGAGATTTACAGCACAAAGATATCTAGTTGATTTGAAGCAGTTCCGAGGAAGTCTAAACATAATCCCCACTTCTCCCTCCTGGCACTTTCCATGTGGGAGATATAGCAGGATGTATATTGGTTTTGAGGACAACTCAATGGACAGTGTAGGGAGAAAAGTTCCTGGCTCCTTGAATGCCGTTCCTGGAGACACTGCGATCAATGTGGGAGATATGTCAAGATGTGTGTTTGTTTTGAGGACGGCTCTCTGGAGAGTCTTAGCAAAGAGGTCACAGGGATAATCAGAGCAATTCTCAGAGACACTGAGAACAAGATGGACAGTTCCCTCCTGGCACTTTCCCTGTAGGAGATACCGCAAGACGTTTCTGTAGATTGGGCACAGCGCTCTGCAGGGTGTTAGCAGAGACTTTCCCGGGACAGTGAAACCCTATGTCAGAGACACTGAGAAGAAGCCCCAGTGTTCCCTCCAGGCACTTTCAGTGTGGGTGCCTTCTCCACGTGGTTCCTGGTTTCCCTGCAGCGCTGAAGAGAATGTTAGCAGAGGTAACCGGGACAGTGAAAAACAGTACTCAAAGACAGGGAGAGCAAGCTCTCTCTTGGCACTTTGGATGTGGGACATACAGCGAGATGTTTGCTGCTTTTGCGTTTGGCTGTTGGGAGATTTACAGCACAAAGATATCTAGTTGATTTGAAGCAGTTCCGAGAAAGTCTAAACATAATCGCCACTTCTCCCTCCTGGCACTTTCCATGTGGGAGATATAGCAGGATGTATATTGGTTTTGAGGACAACTCAATGGACAGTGTAGGGAGAAAAGTTCCTGGCTCCTTGAATGCCGTTCCTGGAGACACTGCGATCAATGTGGGAGATATGTCAAGATGTGTGTTGGTTTTGAGGACGGCTCTCTGGAGAGTCTTAGCAAAGAGGTCACAGGGATAATCAGAGCAATTCTCAGAGACACTGAGAACAAGATGGACAGTTCCCTCCTGGCACTTTCCCTGTAGGAGATACCGCAAGACGTTTCTGTAGATTGGGCACAGCGCTCTGCAGGGTGTTAGCAGAGACTTTCCCGGGACAGTGAAACCCTATGTCAGAGACACTGAGAAGAAGCCCCAATGTTCCCTCCAGGCACTTTCAGTGTGGGTGCCTTCTCCACGTGGTTCCTGGTTTCCCTGCAGCGCTGAAGAGAATGTTAGCAAAGAGGTAACCGGCACAGCGAAAACAGTACTCAAAGACAGGGAGAGCAAGCTCTCTCTTGGCACTTTGGATGTGGGACATACAGCGAGATGTTTGCTGCTTTTGCGTTTGGCTGTTGGGAGATTTACAGCACAAAGATATCTAGTTGATTTGAAGCAGTTCCGAGGAAGTCTAAACATAATCGCCACTTCTCCCTCCTGGCACTTTCCATGTGGGAGATATAGCAGGATGTATATTGGTTTTGAGGACAACTCAATGGACAGTGTAGGGAGAAAAGTTCCTGGCTCCTTGAATGCCGTTCCTGGAGACACTGCGATCAATGAGGGAGATATGTCAAGATGTGTGTTGGTTTTGAGGACGGCTCTCTGGAGAGTCTTAGCAAAGAGGTCACAGGGATAATCAGAGCAATTCTCAGAGACACTGAGAACAAGATGGACAGTTCCCTCCTGGCACTTTCCCTGTAGGAGATACCGCAAGACGTTTCTGTAGATTGGGCACAGCGCTCTGCAGGGTGTTAGCAGAGACTTTCCCGGGACAGTGAAACCCTATGTCAGAGACACTGAGAAGAAGCCCCAATGTTCCCTCCAGGCACTTTCAGTGTGGGTGCCTTCTCCACGTGGTTCCTGGTTTCCCTGCAGCGCTGAAGAGAATGTTAGCAAAGAGGTAACCGGCACAGCGAAAACAGTACTCAAAGACAGGGAGAGCAAGCTCTCTCTTGGCACTTTGGATGTGGGACATACAGCGAGATGTTTGCTGCTTTTGCGTTTGGCTGTTGGGAGATTTACAGCACAAAGATATCTAGTTGATTTGAAGCAGTTCCGAGAAAGTCTAAACATAATCGCCACTTCTCCCTCCTGGCACTTTCCATGTGGGAGATATAGCAGGATGTATATTGGTTTTGAGGACAACTCAATGGACAGTGTAGGGAGAAAAGTTCCTGGCTCCTTGAATGCCGTTCCTGGAGACACTGCGATCAATGTGGGAGATATGTCAAGATGTGTGTTTGTTTTGAGGACGGCTCTCTGGAGAGTCTTAGCAAAGAGGTCACAGGGATAATCAGAGCAATTCTCAGAGACACTGAGAACAAGATGGACAGTTCCCTCCTGGCACTTTCCCTGTAGGAGATACCGCAAGACGTTTCTGTAGATTGGGCACAGCGCTCTGCAGGGTGTTAGCAGAGACTTTCCCGGGACAGTGAAACCCTATGTCAGAGACACTGAGAAGAAGCCCCAATGTTCCCTCCAGGCACTTTCAGTGTGGGTGCCTTCTCCACGTGGTTCCTGGTTTCCCTGCAGCGCTGAAGAGAATGTTAGCAAAGAGGTAACCGGCACAGCGAAAACAGTACTCAAAGACAGGGAGAGCAAGCTCTCTCTTGGCACTTTGGATGTGGGACATACAGCGAGATGTTTGCTGCTTTTGCGTTTGGCTGTTGGGAGATTTACAGCACAAAGATATCTAGTTGATTTGAAGCAGTTCCGAGAAAGTCTAAACATAATCGCCACTTCTCCCTCCTGGCACTTTCCATGTGGGAGATATAGCAGGATGTATATTGGTTTTGAGGACAACTCAATGGACAGTGTAGGGAGAAAAGTTCCTGGCTCCTTGAATGCCGTTCCTGGAGACACTGCGATCAATGTGGGAGATATGTCAAGATGTGTGTTTGTTTTGAGGACGGCTCTCTGGAGAGTCTTAGCAAAGAGGTCACAGGGATAATCAGAGCAATTCTCAGAGACACTGAGAACAAGATGGACAGTTCCCTCCTGGCACTTTCCCTGTAGGAGATACCGCAAGACGTTTCTGTAGATTGGGCACAGCGCTCTGCAGGGTGTTAGCAGAGACTTTCCCGGGACAGTGAAACCCTATGTCAGAGACACTGAGAAGAAGCCCCAATGTTCCCTCCAGGCACTTTCAGTGTGGGTGCCTTCTCCACGTGGTTCCTGGTTTCCCTGCAGCGCTGAAGAGAATGTTAGCAAAGAGGTAACCGGCACAGCGAAAACAGTACTCAAAGACAGGGAGAGCAAGCTCTCTCTTGGCACTTTGGATGTGGGACATACAGCGAGATGTTTGCTGCTTTTGCGTTTGGCTGTTGGGAGATTTACAGCACAAAGATATCTAGTTGATTTGAAGCAGTTCCGAGAAAGTCTAAACATAATCGCCACTTCTCCCTCCTGGCACTTTCCATGTGGGAGATATAGCAGGATGTATATTGGTTTTGAGGACAACTCAATGGACAGTGTAGGGAGAAAAGTTCCTGGCTCCTTGAATGCCGTTCCTGGAGACACTGCGATCAATGTGGGAGATATGTCAAGATGTGTGTTGGTTTTGAGGACGGCTCTCTGGAGAGTCTTAGCAAAGAGGTCACAGGGATAATCAGAGCAATTCTCAGAGACACTGAGAACAAGATGGACAGTTCCCTCCTGGCACTTTCCCTGTAGGAGATACCGCAAGACGTTTCTGTAGATTGGGCACAGCGCTCTGCAGGGTGTTAGCAGAGACTTTCCCGGGACAGTGAAACCCTATGTCAGAGACACTGAGAAGAAGCCCCAATGTTCCCTCCAGGCACTTTCAGTGTGGGTGCCTTCTCCACGTGGTTCCTGGTTTCCCTGCAGCGCTGAAGAGAATGTTAGCAAAGAGGTAACCGGCACAGCGAAAACAGTACTCAAAGACAGGGAGAGCAAGCTCTCTCTTGGCACTTTGGATGTGGGACATACAGCGAGATGTTTGCTGCTTTTGCGTTTGGCTGTTGGGAGATTTACAGCACAAAGATATCTAGTTGATTTGAAGCAGTTCCGAGGAAGTCTAAACATAATCGCCACTTCTCCCTCCTGGCACTTTCCATGTGGGAGATATAGCAGGATGTATATTGGTTTTGAGGACAACTCAATGGACAGTGTAGGGAGAAAAGTTCCTGGCTCCTTGAATGCCGTTCCTGGAGACACTGCGATCAATGAGGGAGATATGTCAAGATGTGTGTTGGTTTTGAGGACGGCTCTCTGGAGAGTCTTAGCAAAGAGGTCACAGGGATAATCAGAGCAATTCTCAGAGACACTGAGAACAAGATGGACAGTTCCCTCCTGGCACTTTCCCTGTAGGAGATACCGCAAGACGTTTCTGTAGATTGGGCACAGCGCTCTGCAGGGTGTTAGCAGAGACTTTCCCGGGACAGTGAAACCCTATGTCAGAGACACTGAGAAGAAGCCCCAATGTTCCCTCCAGGCACTTTCAGTGTGGGTGCCTTCTCCACGTGGTTCCTGGTTTCCCTGCAGCGCTGAAGAGAATGTTAGCAAAGAGGTAACCGGCACAGCGAAAACAGTACTCAAAGACAGGGAGAGCAAGCTCTCTCTTGGCACTTTGGATGTGGGACATACAGCGAGATGTTTGCTGCTTTTGCGTTTGGCTGTTGGGAGATTTACAGCACAAAGATATCTAGTTGATTTGAAGCAGTTCCGAGAAAGTCTAAACATAATCGCCACTTCTCCCTCCTGGCACTTTCCATGTGGGAGATATAGCAGGATGTATATTGGTTTTGAGGACAACTCAATGGACAGTGTAGGGAGAAAAGTTCCTGGCTCCTTGAATGCCGTTCCTGGAGACACTGCGATCAATGTGGGAGATATGTCAAGATGTGTGTTGGTTTTGAGGACGGCTCTCTGGAGAGTCTTAGCAAAGAGGTCACAGGGATAATCAGAGCAATTCTCAGAGACACTGAGAACAAGCTCGACAGTTCCCTCCTGGCACTTTCCCTGTAGGAGATACCGCAAGACGTTTCTGTAGGTTGGGCACAGCGCTCTGCAGGGTGTTAGCAGAGACTTTCCCGGGACAGTGAAACCCTATGTCAGAGACACTGAGAAGAAGCCCCAATGTTCCCTCCAGGCACTTTCAGTGTGGGTGCCTTCTCCACGTGGTTCCTGGTTTCCCTGCAGCGCTGAAGAGAATGTTAGCAAAGAGGTAACCGGCACAGCGAAAACAGTACTCAAAGACAGGGAGAGCAAGCTCTCTCTTGGCACTTTGGATGTGGGACATACAGCGAGATGTTTGCTGCTTTTGCGTTTGGCTGTTGGGAGATTTACAGCACAAAGATATCTAGTTGATTTGAAGCAGTTCCGAGAAAGTCTAAACATAATCGCCACTTCTCCCTCCTGGCACTTTCCATGTGGGAGATATAGCAGGATGTATATTGGTTTTGAGGACAACTCAATGGACAGTGTAGGGAGAAAAGTTCCTGGCTCCTTGAATGCCGTTCCTGGAGACACTGCGATCAATGTGGGAGATATGTCAAGATGTGTGTTTGTTTTGAGGACGGCTCTCTGGAGAGTCTTAGCAAAGAGGTCACAGGGATAATCAGAGCAATTCTCAGAGACACTGAGAACAAGCTCGACAATTCCCTCCTGGCACTTTCCCTGTAGGAGATACCGCAAGACGTTTCTGTAGATTGGGCACAGCGCTCTGCAGGGTGTTAGCAGAGACTTTCCCGGGACAGTGAAACCCTATGTCAGAGACACTGAGAAGAAGCCCCAATGTTCCCTCCAGGCACTTTCAGTGTGGGTGCCTTCTCCACGTGGTTCCTGGTTTCCCTGCAGCGCTGAAGAGAATGTTAGCAAAGAGGTAACCGGCACAGCGAAAACAGTACTCAAAGACAGGGAGAGCAAGCTCTCTCTTGGCACTTTGGATGTGGGACATACAGCGAGATGTTTGCTGCTTTTGCGTTTGGCTGTTGGGAGATTTACAGCACAAAGATATCTAGTTGATTTGAAGCAGTTCCGAGGAAGTCTAAACATAATCGCCACTTCTCCCTCCTGGCACTTTCCATGTGGGAGATATAGCAGGATGTATATTGGTTTTGAGGACAACTCAATGGACAGTGTAGGGAGAAAAGTTCCTGGCTCCTTGAATGCCGTTCCTGGAGACACTGCGATCAATGAGGGAGATATGTCAAGATGTGTGTTGGTTTTGAGGACGGCTCTCTGGAGAGTCTTAGCAAAGAGGTCACAGGGATAATCAGAGCAATTCTCAGAGACACTGAGAACAAGATGGACAGTTCCCTCCTGGCACTTTCCCTGTAGGAGATACCGCAAGACGTTTCTGTAGATTGGGCACAGCGCTCTGCAGGGTGTTAGCAGAGACTTTCCCGGGACAGTGAAACCCTATGTCAGAGACACTGAGAAGAAGCCCCAATGTTCCCTCCAGGCACTTTCAGTGTGGGTGCCTTCTCCACGTGGTTCCTGGTTTCCCTGCAGCGCTGAAGAGAATGTTAGCAAAGAGGTAACCGGCACAGCGAAAACAGTACTCAAAGACAGGGAGAGCAAGCTCTCTCTTGGCACTTTGGATGTGGGACATACAGCGAGATGTTTGCTGCTTTTGCGTTTGGCTGTTGGGAGATTTACAGCACAAAGATATCTAGTTGATTTGAAGCAGTTCCGAGAAAGTCTAAACATAATCGCCACTTCTCCCTCCTGGCACTTTCCATGTGGGAGATATAGCAGGATGTATATTGGTTTTGAGGACAACTCAATGGACAGTGTAGGGAGAAAAGTTCCTGGCTCCTTGAATGCCGTTCCTGGAGACACTGCGATCAATGTGGGAGATATGTCAAGATGTGTGTTTGTTTTGAGGACGGCTCTCTGGAGAGTCTTAGCAAAGAGGTCACAGGGATAATCAGAGCAATTCTCAGAGACACTGAGAACAAGCTCGACAATTCCCTCCTGGCACTTTCCCTGTAGGAGATACCGCAAGACGTTTCTGTAGATTGGGCACAGCGCTCTGCAGGGTGTTAGCAGAGACTTTCCCGGGACAGTGAAACCCTATGTCAGAGACACTGAGAAGAAGCCCCAATGTTCCCTCCAGGCACTTTCAGTGTGGGTGCCTTCTCCACGTGGTTCCTGGTTTCCCTGCAGCGCTGAAGAGAATGTTAGCAAAGAGGTAACCGGCACAGCGAAAACAGTACTCAAAGACAGGGAGAGCAAGCTCTCTCTTGGCACTTTGGATGTGGGACATACAGCGAGATGTTTGCTGCTTTTGCGTTTGGCTGTTGGGAGATTTACAGCACAAAGATATCTAGTTGATTTGAAGCAGTTCCGAGAAAGTCTAAACATAATCGCCACTTCTCCCTCCTGGCACTTTCCATGTGGGAGATATAGCAGGATGTATATTGGTTTTGAGGACAACTCAATGGACAGTGTAGGGAGAAAAGTTCCTGGCTCCTTGAATGCCGTTCCTGGAGACACTGCGATCAATGAGGGAGATATGTCAAGATGTGTGTTGGTTTTGAGGACGGCTCTCCGGAGAGTCTTAGCAAAGAGGTCACAGGGATAATCAGAGCAATTCTCAGAGACACTGAGAACAAGCTCGACAATTCCCTCCTGGCACTTTCCCTGTAGGAGATACCGCAAGACGTTTCTGTAGATTGGGCACAGCGCTCTGCAGGGTGTTAGCAGAGACTTTCCCGGGACAGTGAAACCCTATGTCAGAGACACTGAGAAGAAGCCCCAATGTTCCCTCCAGGCACTTTCAGTGTGGGTGCCTTCTCCACGTGGTTCCTGGTTTCCCTGCAGCGCTGAAGAGAATGTTAGCAAAGAGGTAACCGGCACAGCGAAAACAGTACTCAAAGACAGGGAGAGCAAGCTCTCTCTTGGCACTTTGGATGTGGGACATACAGCGAGATGTTTGCTGCTTTTGCGTTTGGCTGTTGGGAGATTTACAGCACAAAGATATCTAGTTGATTTGAAGCAGTTCCGAGGAAGTCTAAACATAATCGCCACTTCTCCCTCCTGGCACTTTCCATGTGGGAGATATAGCAGGATGTATATTGGTTTTGAGGACAACTCAATGGACAGTGTAGGGAGAAAAGTTCCTGGCTCCTTGAATGCCGTTCCTGGAGACACTGCGATCAATGAGGGAGATATGTCAAGATGTGTGTTGGTTTTGAGGACGGCTCTCTGGAGAGTCTTAGCAAAGAGGTCACAGGGATAATCAGAGCAATTCTCAGAGACACTGAGAACAAGCTCGACAATTCCCTCCTGGCACTTTCCCTGTAGGAGATACCGCAAGACGTTTCTGTAGATTGGGCACAGCGCTCTGCAGGGTGTTAGCAGAGACTTTCCCGGGACAGTGAAACCCTATGTCAGAGACACTGAGAAGAAGCCCCAATGTTCCCTCCAGGCACTTTCAGTGTGGGTGCCTTCTCCACGTGGTTCCTGGTTTCCCTGCAGCGCTGAAGAGAATGTTAGCAAAGAGGTAACCGGCACAGCGAAAACAGTACTCAAAGACAGGGAGAGCAAGCTCTCTCTTGGCACTTTGGATGTGGGACATACAGCGAGATGTTTGCTGCTTTTGCGTTTGGCTGTTGGGAGATTTACAGCACAAAGATATCTAGTTGATTTGAAGCAGTTCCGAGAAAGTCTAAACATAATCGCCACTTCTCCCTCCTGGCACTTTCCATGTGGGAGATATAGCAGGATGTATATTGGTTTTGAGGACAACTCAATGGACAGTGTAGGGAGAAAAGTTCCTGGCTCCTTGAATGCCGTTCCTGGAGACACTGCGATCAATGTGGGAGATATGTCAAGATGTGTGTTGGTTTTGAGGACGGCTCTCTGGAGAGTCTTAGCAAAGAGGTCACAGGGATAATCAGAGCAATTCTCAGAGACACTGAGAACAAGCTCGACAGTTCCCTCCTGGCACTTTCCCTGTAGGAGATACCGCAAGACGTTTCTGTAGATTGGGCACAGCGCTCTGCAGGGTGTTAGCAGAGACTTTCCCGGGACAGTGAAACCCTATGTCAGAGACACTGAGAAGAAGCCCCAATGTTCCCTCCAGGCACTTTCAGTGTGGGTGCCTTCTCCACGTGGTTCCTGGTTTCCCTGCAGCGCTGAAGAGAATGTTAGCAAAGAGGTAACCGGCACAGCGAAAACAGTACTCAAAGACAGGGAGAGCAAGCTCTCTCTTGGCACTTTGGATGTGGGACATACAGCGAGATGTTTGCTGCTTTTGCGTTTGGCTGTTGGGAGATTTACAGCACAAAGATATCTAGTTGATTTGAAGCAGTTCCGAGAAAGTCTAAACATAATCGCCACTTCTCCCTCCTGGCACTTTCCATGTGGGAGATATAGCAGGATGTATATTGGTTTTGAGGACAACTCAATGGACAGTGTAGGGAGAAAAGTTCCTGGCTCCTTGAATGCCGTTCCTGGAGACACTGCGATCAATGTGGGAGATATGTCAAGATGTGTGTTTGTTTTGAGGACGGCTCTCTGGAGAGTCTTAGCAAAGAGGTCACAGGGATAATCAGAGCAATTCTCAGAGACACTGAGAACAAGCTCGACAATTCCCTCCTGGCACTTTCCCTGTAGGAGATACCGCAAGACGTTTCTGTAGATTGGGCACAGCGCTCTGCAGGGTGTTAGCAGAGACTTTCCCGGGACAGTGAAACCCTATGTCAGAGACACTGAGAAGAAGCCCCAATGTTCCCTCCAGGCACTTTCAGTGTGGGTGCCTTCTCCACGTGGTTCCTGGTTTCCCTGCAGCGCTGAAGAGAATGTTAGCAAAGAGGTAACCGGCACAGCGAAAACAGTACTCAAAGACAGGGAGAGCAAGCTCTCTCTTGGCACTTTGGATGTGGGACATACAGCGAGATGTTTGCTGCTTTTGCGTTTGGCTGTTGGGAGATTTACAGCACAAAGATATCTAGTTGATTTGAAGCAGTTCCGAGAAAGTCTAAACATAATCGCCACTTCTCCCTCCTGGCACTTTCCATGTGGGAGATATAGCAGGATGTATATTGGTTTTGAGGACAACTCAATGGACAGTGTAGGGAGAAAAGTTCCTGGCTCCTTGAATGCCGTTCCTGGAGACACTGCGATCAATGAGGGAGATATGTCAAGATGTGTGTTGGTTTTGAGGACGGCTCTCCGGAGAGTCTTAGCAAAGAGGTCACAGGGATAATCAGAGCAATTCTCAGAGACACTGAGAACAAGCTCGACAATTCCCTCCTGGCACTTTCCCTGTAGGAGATACCGCAAGACGTTTCTGTAGATTGGGCACAGCGCTCTGCAGGGTGTTAGCAGAGACTTTCCCGGGACAGTGAAACCCTATGTCAGAGACACTGAGAAGAAGCCCCAATGTTCCCTCCAGGCACTTTCAGTGTGGGTGCCTTCTCCACGTGGTTCCTGGTTTCCCTGCAGCGCTGAAGAGAATGTTAGCAAAGAGGTAACCGGCACAGCGAAAACAGTACTCAAAGACAGGGAGAGCAAGCTCTCTCTTGGCACTTTGGATGTGGGACATACAGCGAGATGTTTGCTGCTTTTGCGTTTGGCTGTTGGGAGATTTACAGCACAAAGATATCTAGTTGATTTGAAGCAGTTCCGAGAAAGTCTAAACATAATCGCCACTTCTCCCTCCTGGCACTTTCCATGTGGGAGATATAGCAGGATGTATATTGGTTTTGAGGACAACTCAATGGACAGTGTAGGGAGAAAAGTTCCTGGCTCCTTGAATGCCGTTCCTGGAGACACTGCGATCAATGTGGGAGATATGTCAAGATGTGTGTTGGTTTTGAGGACGGCTCTCTGGAGAGTCTTAGCAAAGAGGTCACAGGGATAATCAGAGCAATTCTCAGAGACACTGAGAACAAGCTCGACAGTTCCCTCCTGGCACTTTCCCTGTAGGAGATACCGCAAGACGTTTCTGTAGATTGGGCACAGCGCTCTGCAGGGTGTTAGCAGAGACTTTCCCGGGACAGTGAAACCCTATGTCAGAGACACTGAGAAGAAGCCCCAATGTTCCCTCCAGGCACTTTCAGTGTGGGTGCCTTCTCCACGTGGTTCCTGGTTTCCCTGCAGCGCTGAAGAGAATGTTAGCAAAGAGGTAACCGGCACAGCGAAAACAGTACTCAAAGACAGGGAGAGCAAGCTCTCTCTTGGCACTTTGGATGTGGGACATACAGCGAGATGTTTGCTGCTTTTGCGTTTGGCTGTTGGGAGATTTACAGCACAAAGATATCTAGTTGATTTGAAGCAGTTCCGAGAAAGTCTAAACATAATCGCCACTTCTCCCTCCTGGCACTTTCCATGTGGGAGATATAGCAGGATGTATATTGGTTTTGAGGACAACTCAATGGACAGTGTAGGGAGAAAAGTTCCTGGCTCCTTGAATGCCGTTCCTGGAGACACTGCGATCAATGTGGGAGATATGTCAAGATGTGTGTTTGTTTTGAGGACGGCTCTCTGGAGAGTCTTAGCAAAGAGGTCACAGGGATAATCAGAGCAATTCTCAGAGACACTGAGAACAAGCTCGACAATTCCCTCCTGGCACTTTCCCTGTAGGAGATACCGCAAGACGTTTCTGTAGATTGGGCACAGCGCTCTGCAGGGTGTTAGCAGAGACTTTCCCGGGACAGTGAAACCCTATGTCAGAGACACTGAGAAGAAGCCCCAATGTTCCCTCCAGGCACTTTCAGTGTGGGTGCCTTCTCCACGTGGTTCCTGGTTTCCCTGCAGCGCTGAAGAGAATGTTAGCAAAGAGGTAACCGGCACAGCGAAAACAGTACTCAAAGACAGGGAGAGCAAGCTCTCTCTTGGCACTTTGGATGTGGGACATACAGCGAGATGTTTGCTGCTTTTGCGTTTGGCTGTTGGGAGATTTACAGCACAAAGATATCTAGTTGATTTGAAGCAGTTCCGAGAAAGTCTAAACATAATCGCCACTTCTCCCTCCTGGCACTTTCCATGTGGGAGATATAGCAGGATGTATATTGGTTTTGAGGACAACTCAATGGACAGTGTAGGGAGAAAAGTTCCTGGCTCCTTGAATGCCGTTCCTGGAGACACTGCGATCAATGAGGGAGATATGTCAAGATGTGTGTTGGTTTTGAGGACGGCTCTCCGGAGAGTCTTAGCAAAGAGGTCACAGGGATAATCAGAGCAATTCTCAGAGACACTGAGAACAAGCTCGACAATTCCCTCCTGGCACTTTCCCTGTAGGAGATACCGCAAGACGTTTCTGTAGATTGGGCACAGCGCTCTGCAGGGTGTTAGCAGAGACTTTCCCGGGACAGTGAAACCCTATGTCAGAGACACTGAGAAGAAGCCCCAATGTTCCCTCCAGGCACTTTCAGTGTGGGTGCCTTCTCCACGTGGTTCCTGGTTTCCCTGCAGCGCTGAAGAGAATGTTAGCAAAGAGGTAACCGGCACAGCGAAAACAGTACTCAAAGACAGGGAGAGCAAGCTCTCTCTTGGCACTTTGGATGTGGGACATACAGCGAGATGTTTGCTGCTTTTGCGTTTGGCTGTTGGGAGATTTACAGCACAAAGATATCTAGTTGATTTGAAGCAGTTCCGAGGAAGTCTAAACATAATCCCCACTTCTCCCTCCTGGCACTTTCCATGTGGGAGATATAGCAGGATGTATATTGGTTTTGAGGACAACTCAATGGACAGTGTAGGGAGAAAAGTTCCTGGCTCCTTGAATGCCGTTCCTGGAGACACTGCGATCAATGAGGGAGATATGTCAAGATGTGTGTTGGTTTTGAGGACGGCTCTCTGGAGAGTCTTAGCAAAGAGGTCACAGGGATAATCAGAGCAATTCTCAGAGACACTGAGAACAAGCTCGACAATTCCCTCCTGGCACTTTCCCTGTAGGAGATACCGCAAGACGTTTCTGTAGATTGGGCACAGCGCTCTGCAGGGTGTTAGCAGAGACTTTCCCGGGACAGTGAAACCCTATGTCAGAGACACTGAGAAGAAGCCCCAATGTTCCCTCCAGGCACTTTCAGTGTGGGTGCCTTCTCCACGTGGTTCCTGGTTTCCCTGCAGCGCTGAAGAGAATGTTAGCAAAGAGGTAACCGGCACAGCGAAAACAGTACTCAAAGACAGGGAGAGCAAGCTCTCTCTTGGCACTTTGGATGTGGGACATACAGCGAGATGTTTGCTGCTTTTGCGTTTGGCTGTTGGGAGATTTACAGCACAAAGATATCTAGTTGATTTGAAGCAGTTCCGAGAAAGTCTAAACATAATCGCCACTTCTCCCTCCTGGCACTTTCCATGTGGGAGATATAGCAGGATGTATATTGGTTTTGAGGACAACTCAATGGACAGTGTAGGGAGAAAAGTTCCTGGCTCCTTGAATGCCGTTCCTGGAGACACTGCGATCAATGTGGGAGATATGTCAAGATGTGTGTTGGTTTTGAGGACGGCTCTCTGGAGAGTCTTAGCAAAGAGGTCACAGGGATAATCAGAGCAATTCTCAGAGACACTGAGAACAAGCTCGACAGTTCCCTCCTGGCACTTTCCCTGTAGGAGATACCGCAAGACGTTTCTGTAGATTGGGCACAGCGCTCTGCAGGGTGTTAGCAGAGACTTTCCCGGGACAGTGAAACCCTATGTCAGAGACACTGAGAAGAAGCCCCAATGTTCCCTCCAGGCACTTTCAGTGTGGGTGCCTTCTCCACGTGGTTCCTGGTTTCCCTGCAGCGCTGAAGAGAATGTTAGCAAAGAGGTAACCGGCACAGCGAAAACAGTACTCAAAGACAGGGAGAGCAAGCTCTCTCTTGGCACTTTGGATGTGGGACATACAGCGAGATGTTTGCTGCTTTTGCGTTTGGCTGTTGGGAGATTTACAGCACAAAGATATCTAGTTGATTTGAAGCAGTTCCGAGAAAGTCTAAACATAATCGCCACTTCTCCCTCCTGGCACTTTCCATGTGGGAGATATAGCAGGATGTATATTGGTTTTGAGGACAACTCAATGGACAGTGTAGGGAGAAAAGTTCCTGGCTCCTTGAATGCCGTTCCTGGAGACACTGCGATCAATGTGGGAGATATGTCAAGATGTGTGTTTGTTTTGAGGACGGCTCTCTGGAGAGTCTTAGCAAAGAGGTCACAGGGATAATCAGAGCAATTCTCAGAGACACTGAGAACAAGCTCGACAATTCCCTCCTGGCACTTTCCCTGTAGGAGATACCGCAAGACGTTTCTGTAGATTGGGCACAGCGCTCTGCAGGGTGTTAGCAGAGACTTTCCCGGGACAGTGAAACCCTATGTCAGAGACACTGAGAAGAAGCCCCAATGTTCCCTCCAGGCACTTTCAGTGTGGGTGCCTTCTCCACGTGGTTCCTGGTTTCCCTGCAGCGCTGAAGAGAATGTTAGCAAAGAGGTAACCGGCACAGCGAAAACAGTACTCAAAGACAGGGAGAGCAAGCTCTCTCTTGGCACTTTGGATGTGGGACATACAGCGAGATGTTTGCTGCTTTTGCGTTTGGCTGTTGGGAGATTTACAGCACAAAGATATCTAGTTGATTTGAAGCAGTTCCGAGAAAGTCTAAACATAATCGCCACTTCTCCCTCCTGGCACTTTCCATGTGGGAGATATAGCAGGATGTATATTGGTTTTGAGGACAACTCAATGGACAGTGTAGGGAGAAAAGTTCCTGGCTCCTTGAATGCCGTTCCTGGAGACACTGCGATCAATGAGGGAGATATGTCAAGATGTGTGTTGGTTTTGAGGACGGCTCTCTGGAGAGTCTTAGCAAAGAGGTCACAGGGATAATCAGAGCAATTCTCAGAGACACTGAGAACAAGATGGACAGTTCCCTCCTGGCACTTTCCCTGTAGGAGATACCGCAAGACGTTTCTGTAGATTGGGCACAGCGCTCTGCAGGGTGTTAGCAGAGACTTTCCCGGGACAGTGAAACCCTATGTCAGAGACACTGAGAAGAAGCCCCAATGTTCCCTCCAGGCACTTTCAGTGTGGGTGCCTTCTCCACGTGGTTCCTGGTTTCCCTGCAGCGCTGAAGAGAATGTTAGCAAAGAGGTAACCGGCACAGCGAAAACAGTACTCAAAGACAGGGAGAGCAAGCTCTCTCTTGGCACTTTGGATGTGGGACATACAGCGAGATGTTTGCTGCTTTTGCGTTTGGCTGTTGGGAGATTTACAGCACAAAGATATCTAGTTGATTTGAAGCAGTTCCGAGAAAGTCTAAACATAATCGCCACTTCTCCCTCCTGGCACTTTCCATGTGGGAGATATAGCAGGATGTATATTGGTTTTGAGGACAACTCAATGGACAGTGTAGGGAGAAAAGTTCCTGGCTCCTTGAATGCCGTTCCTGGAGACACTGCGATCAATGTGGGAGATATGTCAAGATGTGTGTTGGTTTTGAGGACGGCTCTCTGGAGTCTTAGCAAAGAGGTCACAGGGATAATCAGAGCAATTCTCAGAGACACTGAGAACAAGCTCGACAATTCCCTCCTGGCACTTTCCCTGTAGGAGATACCGCAAGACGTTTCTGTAGATTGGGCACAGCGCTCTGCAGGGTGTTAGCAGAGACTTTCCCGGGACAGTGAAACCCTATGTCAGAGACACTGAGAAGAAGCCCCAATGTTCCCTCCAGGCACTTTCAGTGTGGGTGCCTTCTCCACGTGGTTCCTGGTTTCCCTGCAGCGCTGAAGAGAATGTTAGCAAAGAGGTAACCGGCACAGCGAAAACAGTACTCAAAGACAGGGAGAGCAAGCTCTCTCTTGGCACTTTGGATGTGGGACATACAGCGAGATGTTTGCTGCTTTTGCGTTTGGCTGTTGGGAGATTTACAGCACAAAGATATCTAGTTGATTTGAAGCAGTTCCGAGGAAGTCTAAACATAATCGCCACTTCTCCCTCCTGGCACTTTCCATGTGGGAGATATAGCAGGATGTATATTGGTTTTGAGGACAACTCAATGGACAGTGTAGGGAGAAAAGTTCCTGGCTCCTTGAATGCCGTTCCTGGAGACACTGCGATCAATGAGGGAGATATGTCAAGATGTGTGTTGGTTTTGAGGACGGCTCTCTGGAGAGTCTTAGCAAAGAGGTCACAGGGATAATCAGAGCAATTCTCAGAGACACTGAGAACAAGCTCGACAATTCCCTCCTGGCACTTTCCCTGTAGGAGATACCGCAAGACGTTTCTGTAGATTGGGCACAGCGCTCTGCAGGGTGTTAGCAGAGACTTTCCCGGGACAGTGAAACCCTATGTCAGAGACACTGAGAAGAAGCCCCAATGTTCCCTCCAGGCACTTTCAGTGTGGGTGCCTTCTCCACGTGGTTCCTGGTTTCCCTGCAGCGCTGAAGAGAATGTTAGCAAAGAGGTAACCGGCACAGCGAAAACAGTACTCAAAGACAGGGAGAGCAAGCTCTCTCTTGGCACTTTGGATGTGGGACATACAGCGAGATGTTTGCTGCTTTTGCGTTTGGCTGTTGGGAGATTTACAGCACAAAGATATCTAGTTGATTTGAAGCAGTTCCGAGAAAGTCTAAACATAATCGCCACTTCTCCCTCCTGGCACTTTCCATGTGGGAGATATAGCAGGATGTATATTGGTTTTGAGGACAACTCAATGGACAGTGTAGGGAGAAAAGTTCCTGGCTCCTTGAATGCCGTTCCTGGAGACACTGCGATCAATGTGGGAGATATGTCAAGATGTGTGTTGGTTTTGAGGACGGCTCTCTGGAGAGTCTTAGCAAAGAGGTCACAGGGATAATCAGAGCAATTCTCAGAGACACTGAGAACAAGATGGACAGTTCCCTCCTGGCACTTTCCCTGTAGGAGATACCGCAAGACGTTTCTGTAGATTGGGCACAGCGCTCTGCAGGGTGTTAGCAGAGACTTTCCCGGGACAGTGAAACCCTATGTCAGAGACACTGAGAAGAAGCCCCAATGTTCCCTCCAGGCACTTTCAGTGTGGGTGCCTTCTCCACGTGGTTCCTGGTTTCCCTGCAGCGCTGAAGAGAATGTTAGCAAAGAGGTAACCGGCACAGCGAAAACAGTACTCAAAGACAGGGAGAGCAAGCTCTCTCTTGGCACTTTGGATGTGGGACATACAGCGAGATGTTTGCTGCTTTTGCGTTTGGCTGTTGGGAGATTTACAGCACAAAGATATCTAGTTGATTTGAAGCAGTTCCGAGAAAGTCTAAACATAATCGCCACTTCTCCCTCCTGGCACTTTCCATGTGGGAGATATAGCAGGATGTATATTGGTTTTGAGGACAACTCAATGGACAGTGTAGGGAGAAAAGTTCCTGGCTCCTTGAATGCCGTTCCTGGAGACACTGCGATCAATGAGGGAGATATGTCAAGATGTGTGTTGGTTTTGAGGACGGCTCTCCGGAGAGTCTTAGCAAAGAGGTCACAGGGATAATCAGAGCAATTCTCAGAGACACTGAGAACAAGCTCGACAATTCCCTCCTGGCACTTTCCCTGTAGGAGATACCGCAAGACGTTTCTGTAGATTGGGCACAGCGCTCTGCAGGGTGTTAGCAGAGACTTTCCCGGGACAGTGAAACCCTATGTCAGAGACACTGAGAAGAAGCCCCAATGTTCCCTCCAGGCACTTTCAGTGTGGGTGCCTTCTCCACGTGGTTCCTGGTTTCCCTGCAGCGCTGAAGAGAATGTTAGCAAAGAGGTAACCGGCACAGCGAAAACAGTACTCAAAGACAGGGAGAGCAAGCTCTCTCTTGGCACTTTGGATGTGGGACATACAGCGAGATGTTTGCTGCTTTTGCGTTTGGCTGTTGGGAGATTTACAGCACAAAGATATCTAGTTGATTTGAAGCAGTTCCGAGGAAGTCTAAACATAATCGCCACTTCTCCCTCCTGGCACTTTCCATGTGGGAGATATAGCAGGATGTATATTGGTTTTGAGGACAACTCAATGGACAGTGTAGGGAGAAAAGTTCCTGGCTCCTTGAATGCCGTTCCTGGAGACACTGCGATCAATGAGGGAGATATGTCAAGATGTGTGTTGGTTTTGAGGACGGCTCTCTGGAGAGTCTTAGCAAAGAGGTCACAGGGATAATCAGAGCAATTCTCAGAGACACTGAGAACAAGCTCGACAATTCCCTCCTGGCACTTTCCCTGTAGGAGATACCGCAAGACGTTTCTGTAGATTGGGCACAGCGCTCTGCAGGGTGTTAGCAGAGACTTTCCCGGGACAGTGAAACCCTATGTCAGAGACACTGAGAAGAAGCCCCAATGTTCCCTCCAGGCACTTTCAGTGTGGGTGCCTTCTCCACGTGGTTCCTGGTTTCCCTGCAGCGCTGAAGAGAATGTTAGCAAAGAGGTAACCGGCACAGCGAAAACAGTACTCAAAGACAGGGAGAGCAAGCTCTCTCTTGGCACTTTGGATGTGGGACATACAGCGAGATGTTTGCTGCTTTTGCGTTTGGCTGTTGGGAGATTTACAGCACAAAGATATCTAGTTGATTTGAAGCAGTTCCGAGAAAGTCTAAACATAATCGCCACTTCTCCCTCCTGGCACTTTCCATGTGGGAGATATAGCAGGATGTATATTGGTTTTGAGGACAACTCAATGGACAGTGTAGGGAGAAAAGTTCCTGGCTCCTTGAATGCCGTTCCTGGAGACACTGCGATCAATGTGGGAGATATGTCAAGATGTGTGTTGGTTTTGAGGACGGCTCTCTGGAGAGTCTTAGCAAAGAGGTCACAGGGATAATCAGAGCAATTCTCAGAGACACTGAGAACAAGCTCGACAGTTCCCTCCTGGCACTTTCCCTGTAGGAGATACCGCAAGACGTTTCTGTAGATTGGGCACAGCGCTCTGCAGGGTGTTAGCAGAGACTTTCCCGGGACAGTGAAACCCTATGTCAGAGACACTGAGAAGAAGCCCCAATGTTCCCTCCAGGCACTTTCAGTGTGGGTGCCTTCTCCACGTGGTTCCTGGTTTCCCTGCAGCGCTGAAGAGAATGTTAGCAAAGAGGTAACCGGCACAGCGAAAACAGTACTCAAAGACAGGGAGAGCAAGCTCTCTCTTGGCACTTTGGATGTGGGACATACAGCGAGATGTTTGCTGCTTTTGCGTTTGGCTGTTGGGAGATTTACAGCACAAAGATATCTAGTTGATTTGAAGCAGTTCCGAGAAAGTCTAAACATAATCGCCACTTCTCCCTCCTGGCACTTTCCATGTGGGAGATATAGCAGGATGTATATTGGTTTTGAGGACAACTCAATGGACAGTGTAGGGAGAAAAGTTCCTGGCTCCTTGAATGCCGTTCCTGGAGACACTGCGATCAATGAGGGAGATATGTCAAGATGTGTGTTGGTTTTGAGGACGGCTCTCTGGAGAGTCTTAGCAAAGAGGTCACAGGGATAATCAGAGCAATTCTCAGAGACACTGAGAACAAGATGGACAGTTCCCTCCTGGCACTTTCCCTGTAGGAGATACCGCAAGACGTTTCTGTAGATTGGGCACAGCGCTCTGCAGGGTGTTAGCAGAGACTTTCCCGGGACAGTGAAACCCTATGTCAGAGACACTGAGAAGAAGCCCCAATGTTCCCTCCAGGCACTTTCAGTGTGGGTGCCTTCTCCACGTGGTTCCTGGTTTCCCTGCAGCGCTGAAGAGAATGTTAGCAAAGAGGTAACCGGCACAGCGAAAACAGTACTCAAAGACAGGGAGAGCAAGCTCTCTCTTGGCACTTTGGATGTGGGACATACAGCGAGATGTTTGCTGCTTTTGCGTTTGGCTGTTGGGAGATTTACAGCACAAAGATATCTAGTTGATTTGAAGCAGTTCCGAGGAAGTCTAAACATAATCCCCACTTCTCCCTCCTGGCACTTTCCATGTGGGAGATATAGCAGGATGTATATTGGTTTTGAGGACAACTCAATGGACAGTGTAGGGAGAAAAGTTCCTGGCTCCTTGAATGCCGTTCCTGGAGACACTGCGATCAATGAGGGAGATATGTCAAGATGTGTGTTGGTTTTGAGGACGGCTCTCTGGAGAGTCTTAGCAAAGAGGTCACAGGGATAATCAGAGCAATTATCAGAGACACTGAGAACAAGCTCGACAGTTCCCTCCTGGCACTTTCCCTGTAGGAGATACCGCAAGACGTTTCTGTAGATTGGGCACAGCGCTCTGCAGGGTGTTAGCAGAGACTTTCCCGGGACAGTGAAACCCTATGTCAGAGACACTGAGAAGAAGCCCCAATGTTCCCTCCAGGCACTTTCAGTGTGGGTGCCTTCTCCACGTGGTTCCTGGTTTCCCTGCAGCGCTGAAGAGAATGTTAGCAAAGAGGTAACCGGCACAGCGAAAACAGTACTCAAAGACAGGGAGAGCAAGCTCTCTCTTGGCACTTTGGATGTGGGACATACAGCGAGATGTTTGCTGCTTTTGCGTTTGGCTGTTGGGAGATTTACAGCACAAAGATATCTAGTTGATTTGAAGCAGTTCCGAGAAAGTCTAAACATAATCGCCACTTCTCCCTCCTGGCACTTTCCATGTGGGAGATATAGCAGGATGTATATTGGTTTTGAGGACAACTCAATGGACAGTGTAGGGAGAAAAGTTCCTGGCTCCTTGAATGCCGTTCCTGGAGACACTGCGATCAATGTGGGAGATATGTCAAGATGTGTGTTGGTTTTGAGGACGGCTCTCTGGAGTCTTAGCAAAGAGGTCACAGGGATAATCAGAGCAATTCTCAGAGACACTGAGAACAAGCTCGACAATTCCCTCCTGGCACTTTCCCTGTAGGAGATACCGCAAGACGTTTCTGTAGATTGGGCACAGCGCTCTGCAGGGTGTTAGCAGAGACTTTCCCGGGACAGTGAAACCCTATGTCAGAGACACTGAGAAGAAGCCCCAATGTTCCCTCCAGGCACTTTCAGTGTGGGTGCCTTCTCCACGTGGTTCCTGGTTTCCCTGCAGCGCTGAAGAGAATGTTAGCAAAGAGGTAACCGGCACAGCGAAAACAGTACTCAAAGACAGGGAGAGCAAGCTCTCTCTTGGCACTTTGGATGTGGGACATACAGCGAGATGTTTGCTGCTTTTGCGTTTGGCTGTTGGGAGATTTACAGCACAAAGATATCTAGTTGATTTGAAGCAGTTCCGAGGAAGTCTAAACATAATCGCCACTTCTCCCTCCTGGCACTTTCCATGTGGGAGATATAGCAGGATGTATATTGGTTTTGAGGACAACTCAATGGACAGTGTAGGGAGAAAAGTTCCTGGCTCCTTGAATGCCGTTCCTGGAGACACTGCGATCAATGAGGGAGATATGTCAAGATGTGTGTTGGTTTTGAGGACGGCTCTCTGGAGAGTCTTAGCAAAGAGGTCACAGGGATAATCAGAGCAATTCTCAGAGACACTGAGAACAAGCTCGACAATTCCCTCCTGGCACTTTCCCTGTAGGAGATACCGCAAGACGTTTCTGTAGATTGGGCACAGCGCTCTGCAGGGTGTTAGCAGAGACTTTCCCGGGACAGTGAAACCCTATGTCAGAGACACTGAGAAGAAGCCCCAATGTTCCCTCCAGGCACTTTCAGTGTGGGTGCCTTCTCCACGTGGTTCCTGGTTTCCCTGCAGCGCTGAAGAGAATGTTAGCAAAGAGGTAACCGTCACAGCGAAAACAGTACTCAAAGACAGGGAGAGCAAGCTCTCTCTTGGCACTTTGGATGTGGGACATACAGCGAGATGTTTGCTGCTTTTGCGTTTGGCTGTTGGGAGATTTACAGCACAAAGATATCTAGTTGATTTGAAGCAGTTCCGAGGAAGTCTAAACATAATCGCCACTTCTCCCTCCTGGCACTTTCCATGTGGGAGATATAGCAGGATGTATATTGGTTTTGAGGACAACTCAATGGACAGTGTAGGGAGAAAAGTTCCTGGCTCCTTGAATGCCGTTCCTGGAGACACTGCGATCAATGAGGGAGATATGTCAAGATGTGTGTTGGTTTTGAGGACGGCTCTCTGGAGAGTCTTAGCAAAGAGGTCACAGGGATAATCAGAGCAATTCTCAGAGACACTGAGAACAAGCTCGACAGTTCCCTCCTGGCACTTTCCCTGTAGGAGATACCGCAAGACGTTTCTGTAGATTGGGCACAGCGCTCTGCAGGGTGTTAGCAGAGACTTTCCCGGGACAGTGAAACCCTATGTCAGAGACACTGAGAAGAAGCCCCAATGTTCCCTCCAGGCACTTTCAGTGTGGGTGCCTTCTCCACGTGGTTCCTGGTTTCCCTGCAGCGCTGAAGAGAATGTTAGCAAAGAGGTAACCGGCACAGCGAAAACAGTACTCAAAGACAGGGAGAGCAAGCTCTCTCTTGGCACTTTGGATGTGGGACATACAGCGAGATGTTTGCTGCTTTTGCGTTTGGCTGTTGGGAGATTTACAGCACAAAGATATCTAGTTGATTTGAAGCAGTTCCGAGAAAGTCTAAACATAATCGCCACTTCTCCCTCCTGGCACTTTCCATGTGGGAGATATAGCAGGATGTATATTGGTTTTGAGGACAACTCAATGGACAGTGTAGGGAGAAAAGTTCCTGGCTCCTTGAATGCCGTTCCTGGAGACACTGCGATCAATGTGGGAGATATGTCAAGATGTGTGTTGGTTTTGAGGACGGCTCTCCGGAGAGTCTTAGCAAAGAGGTCACAGGGATAATCAGAGCAATTCTCAGAGACACTGAGAACAAGCTCGACAATTCCCTCCTGGCACTTTCCCTGTAGGAGATACCGCAAGACGTTTCAGTAGATTGGGCACAGCGCTCTGCAGGGTGTTAGCAGAGACTTTCCCGGGACAGTGAAACCCTATGTCAGAGACACTGAGAAGAAGCCCCAATGTTCCCTCCAGGCACTTTCAGTGTGGGTGCCTTCTCCACGTGGTTCCTGGTTTCCCTGCAGCGCTGAAGAGAATGTTAGCAAAGAGGTAACCGGCACAGCGAAAACAGTACTCAAAGACAGGGAGAGCAAGCTCTCTCTTGGCACTTTGGATGTGGGACATACAGCGAGATGTTTGCTGCTTTTGCGTTTGGCTGTTGGGAGATTTACAGCACAAAGATATCTAGTTGATTTGAAGCAGTTCCGAGAAAGTCTAAACATAATCGCCACTTCTCCCTCCTGGCACTTTCCATGTGGGAGATATAGCAGGATGTATATTGGTTTTGAGGACAACTCAATGGACAGTGTAGGGAGAAAAGTTCCTGGCTCCTTGAATGCCGTTCCTGGAGACACTGCGATCAATGTGGGAGATATGTCAAGATGTGTGTTTGTTTTGAGGACGGCTCTCTGGAGAGTCTTAGCAAAGAGGTCACAGGGATAATCAGAGCAATTCTCAGAGACACTGAGAACAAGCTCGACAATTCCCTCCTGGCACTTTCCCTGTAGGAGATACCGCAAGACGTTTCTGTAGATTGGGCACAGCGCTCTGCAGGGTGTTAGCAGAGACTTTCCCGGGACAGTGAAACCCTATGTCAGAGACACTGAGAAGAAGCCCCAATGTTCCCTCCAGGCACTTTCAGTGTGGGTGCCTTCTCCACGTGGTTCCTGGTTTCCCTGCAGCGCTGAAGAGAATGTTAGCAAAGAGGTAACCGGCACAGCGAAAACAGTACTCAAAGACAGGGAGAGCAAGCTCTCTCTTGGCACTTTGGATGTGGGACATACAGCGAGATGTTTGCTGCTTTTGCGTTTGGCTGTTGGGAGATTTACAGCACAAAGATATCTAGTTGATTTGAAGCAGTTCCGAGAAAGTCTAAGCATAATCGCCACTTCTCCCTCCTGGCACTTTCCATGTGGGAGATATAGCAGGATGTATATTGGTTTTGAGGACAACTCAATGGACAGTGTAGGGAGAAAAGTTCCTGGCTCCTTGAATGCCATTCCTGGAGACACTGCGATCAATGAGGGAGATATGTCAAGATGTGTGTTGGTTTTGAGGACGGCTCTCTGGAGAGTCTTAGCAAAGAGGTCACAGGGATAATCAGAGCAATTCTCAGAGACACTGAGAACAAGCTCGACAATTCCCTCCTGGCACTTTCCCTGTAGGAGATACCGCAAGACGTTTCTGTAGATTGGGCACAGCGCTCTGCAGGGTGTTAGCAGAGACTTTCCCGGGACAGTGAAACCCTATGTCAGAGACACTGAGAAGAAGCCCCAATGTTCCCTCCAGGCACTTTCAGTGTGGGTGCCTTCTCCACGTGGTTCCTGGTTTCCCTGCAGCGCTGAAGAGAATGTTAGCAAAGAGGTAACCGGCACAGCGAAAACAGTACTCAAAGACAGGGAGAGCAAGCTCTCTCTTGGCACTTTGGATGTGGGACATACAGCGAGATGTTTGCTGCTTTTGCGTTTGGCTGTTGGGAGATTTACAGCACAAAGATATCTAGTTGATTTGAAGCAGTTCCGAGGAAGTCTAAACATAATCCCCACTTCTCCCTCCTGGCACTTTCCATGTGGGAGATATAGCAGGATGTATATTGGTTTTGAGGACAACTCAATGGACAGTGTAGGGAGAAAAGTTCCTGGCTCCTTGAATGCCGTTCCTGGAGACACTGCGATCAATGAGGGAGATATGTCAAGATGTGTGTTGGTTTTGAGGACGGCTCTCTGGAGAGTCTTAGCAAAGAGGTCACAGGGATAATCAGAGCAATTCTCAGAGACACTGAGAACAAGCTCGACAATTCCCTCCTGGCACTTTCCCTGTAGGAGATACCGCAAGACGTTTCTGTAGATTGGGCACAGCGCTCTGCAGGGTGTTAGCAGAGACTTTCCCGGGACAGTGAAACCCTATGTCAGAGACACTGAGAAGAAGCCCCAATGTTCCCTCCAGGCACTTTCAGTGTGGGTGCCTTCTCCACGTGGTTCCTGGTTTCCCTGCAGCGCTGAAGAGAATGTTAGCAAAGAGGTAACCGGCACAGCGAAAACAGTACTCAAAGACAGGGAGAGCAAGCTCTCTCTTGGCACTTTGGATGTGGGACATACAGCGAGATGTTTGCTGCTTTTGCGTTTGGCTGTTGGGAGATTTACAGCACAAAGATATCTAGTTGATTTGAAGCAGTTCCGAGAAAGTCTAAACATAATCGCCACTTCTCCCTCCTGGCACTTTCCATGTGGGAGATATAGCAGGATGTATATTGGTTTTGAGGACAACTCAATGGACAGTGTAGGGAGAAAAGTTCCTGGCTCCTTGAATGCCGTTCCTGGAGACACTGCGATCAATGTGGGAGATATGTCAAGATGTGTGTTGGTTTTGAGGACGGCTCTCTGGAGAGTCTTAGCAAAGAGGTCACAGGGATAATCAGAGCAATTCTCAGAGACACTGAGAACAAGCTCGACAGTTCCCTCCTGGCACTTTCCCTGTAGGAGATACCGCAAGACGTTTCTGTAGATTGGGCACAGCGCTCTGCAGGGTGTTAGCAGAGACTTTCCCGGGACAGTGAAACCCTATGTCAGAGACACTGAGAAGAAGCCCCAATGTTCCCTCCAGGCACTTTCAGTGTGGGTGCCTTCTCCACGTGGTTCCTGGTTTCCCTGCAGCGCTGAAGAGAATGTTAGCAAAGAGGTAACCGGCACAGCGAAAACAGTACTCAAAGACAGGGAGAGCAAGCTCTCTCTTGGCACTTTGGATGTGGGACATACAGCGAGATGTTTGCTGCTTTTGCGTTTGGCTGTTGGGAGATTTACAGCACAAAGATATCTAGTTGATTTGAAGCAGTTCCGAGAAAGTCTAAACATAATCGCCACTTCTCCCTCCTGGCACTTTCCATGTGGGAGATATAGCAGGATGTATATTGGTTTTGAGGACAACTCAATGGACAGTGTAGGGAGAAAAGTTCCTGGCTCCTTGAATGCCGTTCCTGGAGACACTGCGATCAATGTGGGAGATATGTCAAGATGTGTGTTGGTTTTGAGGACGGCTCTCTGGAGAGTCTTAGCAAAGAGGTCACAGGGATAATCAGAGCAATTCTCAGAGACACTGAGAACAAGCTCGACAGTTCCCTCCTGGCACTTTCCCTGTAGGAGATACCGCAAGACGTTTCTGTAGATTGGGCACAGCGCTCTGCAGGGTGTTAGCAGAGACTTTCCCGGGACAGTGAAACCCTATGTCAGAGACACTGAGAAGAAGCCCCAATGTTCCCTCCAGGCACTTTCAGTGTGGGTGCCTTCTCCACGTGGTTCCTGGTTTCCCTGCAGCGCTGAAGAGAATGTTAGCAAAGAGGTAACCGGGACAGCGAAAACAGTACTCAAAGACAGGGAGAGCAAGCTCTCTCTTGGCACTTTGGATGTGGGACATACAGCGAGATGTTTGCTGCTTTTGCGTTTGGCTGTTGGGAGATTTACAGCACAAAGATATCTAGTTGATTTGAAGCAGTTCCGAGAAAGTCTAAACATAATCGCCACTTCTCCCTCCTGGCACTTTCCATGTGGGAGATATAGCAGGATGTATATTGGTTTTGAGGACAACTCAATGGACAGTGTAGGGAGAAAAGTTCCTGGCTCCTTGAATGCCGTTCCTGGAGACACTGCGATCAATGTGGGAGATATGTCAAGATGTGTGTTTGTTTTGAGGACGGCTCTCTGGAGAGTCTTAGCAAAGAGGTCACAGGGATAATCAGAGCAATTCTCAGAGACACTGAGAACAAGATGGACAGTTCCCTCCTGGCACTTTCCCTGTAGGAGATACCGCAAGACGTTTCTGTAGATTGGGCACAGCGCTCTGCAGGGTGTTAGCAGAGACTTTCCCGGGACAGTGAAACCCTATGTCAGAGACACTGAGAAGAAGCCCCAATGTTCCCTCCAGGCACTTTCAGTGTGGGTGCCTTCTCCACGTGGTTCCTGGTTTCCCTGCAGCGCTGAAGAGAATGTTAGCAAAGAGGTAACCGGCACAGCGAAAACAGTACTCAAAGACAGGGAGAGCAAGCTCTCTCTTGGCACTTTGGATGTGGGACATACAGCGAGATGTTTGCTGCTTTTGCGTTTGGCTGTTGGGAGATTTACAGCACAAAGATATCTAGTTGATTTGAAGCAGTTCCGAGAAAGTCTAAACATAATCGCCACTTCTCCCTCCTGGCACTTTCCATGTGGGAGATATAGCAGGATGTATATTGGTTTTGAGGACAACTCAATGGACAGTGTAGGGAGAAAAGTTCCTGGCTCCTTGAATGCCGTTCCTGGAGACACTGCGATCAATGAGGGAGATATGTCAAGATGTGTGTTGGTTTTGAGGACGGCTCTCTGGAGAGTCTTAGCAAAGAGGTCACAGGGATAATCAGAGCAATTCTCAGAGACACTGAGAACAAGATGGACAGTTCCCTCCTGGCACTTTCCCTGTAGGAGATACCGCAAGACGTTTCTGTAGATTGGGCACAGCG
Organism: Chroicocephalus ridibundus; assembly: GCF_963924245.1. Taxonomy (NCBI): domain Eukaryota; kingdom Metazoa; phylum Chordata; class Aves; order Charadriiformes; family Laridae; genus Chroicocephalus; species Chroicocephalus ridibundus. Next base: position 336,831 of record NW_026961371.1, on the reverse strand, counting down.
CTCTGCAGGGTGTTAGCAGAGACTTTCCCGGGACAGTGAAACCCTATGTCAGAGACACTGAGAAGAAGCCCCAATGTTCCCTCCAGGCACTTTCAGTGTGGGTGCCTTCTCCACGTGGTTCCTGGTTTCCCTGCAGCGCTGAAGAGAATGTTAGCAAAGAGGTAACCGGCACAGCGAAAACAGTACTCAAAGACAGGGAGAGCAAGCTCTCTCTTGGCACTTTGGATGTGGGACATACAGCGAGATGTTTGCTGCTTTTGCGTTTGGCTGTTGGGAGATTTACAGCACAAAGATATCTAGTTGATTTGAAGCAGTTCCGAGGAAGTCTAAACATAATCCCCACTTCTCCCTCCTGGCACTTTCCATGTGGGAGATATAGCAGGATGTATATTGGTTTTGAGGACAACTCAATGGACAGTGTAGGGAGAAAAGTTCCTGGCTCCTTGAATGCCGTTCCTGGAGACACTGCGATCAATGTGGGAGATATGTCAAGATGTGTGTTTGTTTTGAGGACGGCTCTCTGGAGAGTCTTAGCAAAGAGGTCACAGGGATAATCAGAGCAATTCTCAGAGACACTGAGAACAAGATGGACAGTTCCCTCCTGGCACTTTCCCTGTAGGAGATACCGCAAGACGTTTCTGTAGATTGGGCACAGCGCTCTGCAGGGTGTTAGCAGAGACTTTCCCGGGACAGTGAAACCCTATGTCAGAGACACTGAGAAGAAGCCCCAGTGTTCCCTCCAGGCACTTTCAGTGTGGGTGCCTTCTCCACGTGGTTCCTGGTTTCCCTGCAGCGCTGAAGAGAATGTTAGCAGAGGTAACCGGGACAGTGAAAAACAGTACTCAAAGACAGGGAGAGCAAGCTCTCTCTTGGCACTTTGGATGTGGGACATACAGCGAGATGTTTGCTGCTTTTGCGTTTGGCTGTTGGGAGATTTACAGCACAAAGATATCTAGTTGATTTGAAGCAGTTCCGAGAAAGTCTAAACATAATCGCCACTTCTCCCTCCTGGCACTTTCCATGTGGGAGATATAGCAGGATGTATATTGGTTTTGAGGACAACTCAATGGACAGTGTAGGGAGAAAAGTTCCTGGCTCCTTGAATGCCGTTCCTGGAGACACTGCGATCAATGTGGGAGATATGTCAAGATGTGTGTTGGTTTTGAGGACGGCTCTCTGGAGAGTCTTAGCAAAGAGGTCACAGGGATAATCAGAGCAATTCTCAGAGACACTGAGAACAAGATGGACAGTTCCCTCCTGGCACTTTCCCTGTAGGAGATACCGCAAGACGTTTCTGTAGATTGGGCACAGCGCTCTGCAGGGTGTTAGCAGAGACTTTCCCGGGACAGTGAAACCCTATGTCAGAGACACTGAGAAGAAGCCCCAATGTTCCCTCCAGGCACTTTCAGTGTGGGTGCCTTCTCCACGTGGTTCCTGGTTTCCCTGCAGCGCTGAAGAGAATGTTAGCAAAGAGGTAACCGGCACAGCGAAAACAGTACTCAAAGACAGGGAGAGCAAGCTCTCTCTTGGCACTTTGGATGTGGGACATACAGCGAGATGTTTGCTGCTTTTGCGTTTGGCTGTTGGGAGATTTACAGCACAAAGATATCTAGTTGATTTGAAGCAGTTCCGAGGAAGTCTAAACATAATCGCCACTTCTCCCTCCTGGCACTTTCCATGTGGGAGATATAGCAGGATGTATATTGGTTTTGAGGACAACTCAATGGACAGTGTAGGGAGAAAAGTTCCTGGCTCCTTGAATGCCGTTCCTGGAGACACTGCGATCAATGAGGGAGATATGTCAAGATGTGTGTTGGTTTTGAGGACGGCTCTCTGGAGAGTCTTAGCAAAGAGGTCACAGGGATAATCAGAGCAATTCTCAGAGACACTGAGAACAAGATGGACAGTTCCCTCCTGGCACTTTCCCTGTAGGAGATACCGCAAGACGTTTCTGTAGATTGGGCACAGCGCTCTGCAGGGTGTTAGCAGAGACTTTCCCGGGACAGTGAAACCCTATGTCAGAGACACTGAGAAGAAGCCCCAATGTTCCCTCCAGGCACTTTCAGTGTGGGTGCCTTCTCCACGTGGTTCCTGGTTTCCCTGCAGCGCTGAAGAGAATGTTAGCAAAGAGGTAACCGGCACAGCGAAAACAGTACTCAAAGACAGGGAGAGCAAGCTCTCTCTTGGCACTTTGGATGTGGGACATACAGCGAGATGTTTGCTGCTTTTGCGTTTGGCTGTTGGGAGATTTACAGCACAAAGATATCTAGTTGATTTGAAGCAGTTCCGAGAAAGTCTAAACATAATCGCCACTTCTCCCTCCTGGCACTTTCCATGTGGGAGATATAGCAGGATGTATATTGGTTTTGAGGACAACTCAATGGACAGTGTAGGGAGAAAAGTTCCTGGCTCCTTGAATGCCGTTCCTGGAGACACTGCGATCAATGTGGGAGATATGTCAAGATGTGTGTTTGTTTTGAGGACGGCTCTCTGGAGAGTCTTAGCAAAGAGGTCACAGGGATAATCAGAGCAATTCTCAGAGACACTGAGAACAAGATGGACAGTTCCCTCCTGGCACTTTCCCTGTAGGAGATACCGCAAGACGTTTCTGTAGATTGGGCACAGCGCTCTGCAGGGTGTTAGCAGAGACTTTCCCGGGACAGTGAAACCCTATGTCAGAGACACTGAGAAGAAGCCCCAATGTTCCCTCCAGGCACTTTCAGTGTGGGTGCCTTCTCCACGTGGTTCCTGGTTTCCCTGCAGCGCTGAAGAGAATGTTAGCAAAGAGGTAACCGGCACAGCGAAAACAGTACTCAAAGACAGGGAGAGCAAGCTCTCTCTTGGCACTTTGGATGTGGGACATACAGCGAGATGTTTGCTGCTTTTGCGTTTGGCTGTTGGGAGATTTACAGCACAAAGATATCTAGTTGATTTGAAGCAGTTCCGAGAAAGTCTAAACATAATCGCCACTTCTCCCTCCTGGCACTTTCCATGTGGGAGATATAGCAGGATGTATATTGGTTTTGAGGACAACTCAATGGACAGTGTAGGGAGAAAAGTTCCTGGCTCCTTGAATGCCGTTCCTGGAGACACTGCGATCAATGTGGGAGATATGTCAAGATGTGTGTTTGTTTTGAGGACGGCTCTCTGGAGAGTCTTAGCAAAGAGGTCACAGGGATAATCAGAGCAATTCTCAGAGACACTGAGAACAAGATGGACAGTTCCCTCCTGGCACTTTCCCTGTAGGAGATACCGCAAGACGTTTCTGTAGATTGGGCACAGCGCTCTGCAGGGTGTTAGCAGAGACTTTCCCGGGACAGTGAAACCCTATGTCAGAGACACTGAGAAGAAGCCCCAATGTTCCCTCCAGGCACTTTCAGTGTGGGTGCCTTCTCCACGTGGTTCCTGGTTTCCCTGCAGCGCTGAAGAGAATGTTAGCAAAGAGGTAACCGGCACAGCGAAAACAGTACTCAAAGACAGGGAGAGCAAGCTCTCTCTTGGCACTTTGGATGTGGGACATACAGCGAGATGTTTGCTGCTTTTGCGTTTGGCTGTTGGGAGATTTACAGCACAAAGATATCTAGTTGATTTGAAGCAGTTCCGAGAAAGTCTAAACATAATCGCCACTTCTCCCTCCTGGCACTTTCCATGTGGGAGATATAGCAGGATGTATATTGGTTTTGAGGACAACTCAATGGACAGTGTAGGGAGAAAAGTTCCTGGCTCCTTGAATGCCGTTCCTGGAGACACTGCGATCAATGTGGGAGATATGTCAAGATGTGTGTTGGTTTTGAGGACGGCTCTCTGGAGAGTCTTAGCAAAGAGGTCACAGGGATAATCAGAGCAATTCTCAGAGACACTGAGAACAAGATGGACAGTTCCCTCCTGGCACTTTCCCTGTAGGAGATACCGCAAGACGTTTCTGTAGATTGGGCACAGCGCTCTGCAGGGTGTTAGCAGAGACTTTCCCGGGACAGTGAAACCCTATGTCAGAGACACTGAGAAGAAGCCCCAATGTTCCCTCCAGGCACTTTCAGTGTGGGTGCCTTCTCCACGTGGTTCCTGGTTTCCCTGCAGCGCTGAAGAGAATGTTAGCAAAGAGGTAACCGGCACAGCGAAAACAGTACTCAAAGACAGGGAGAGCAAGCTCTCTCTTGGCACTTTGGATGTGGGACATAGAGCGAGATGTTTGCTGCTTTTGCGTTTGGCTGTTGGGAGATTTACAGCACAAAGATATCTAGTTGATTTGAAGCAGTTCCGAGGAAGTCTAAACATAATCGCCACTTCTCCCTCCTGGCACTTTCCATGTGGGAGATATAGCAGGATGTATATTGGTTTTGAGGACAACTCAATGGACAGTGTAGGGAGAAAAGTTCCTGGCTCCTTGAATGCCGTTCCTGGAGACACTGCGATCAATGAGGGAGATATGTCAAGATGTGTGTTGGTTTTGAGGACGGCTCTCTGGAGAGTCTTAGCAAAGAGGTCACAGGGATAATCAGAGCAATTCTCAGAGACACTGAGAACAAGATGGACAGTTCCCTCCTGGCACTTTCCCTGTAGGAGATACCGCAAGACGTTTCTGTAGATTGGGCACAGCGCTCTGCAGGGTGTTAGCAGAGACTTTCCCGGGACAGTGAAACCCTATGTCAGAGACACTGAGAAGAAGCCCCAATGTTCCCTCCAGGCACTTTCAGTGTGGGTGCCTTCTCCACGTGGTTCCTGGTTTCCCTGCAGCGCTGAAGAGAATGTTAGCAAAGAGGTAACCGGCACAGCGAAAACAGTACTCAAAGACAGGGAGAGCAAGCTCTCTCTTGGCACTTTGGATGTGGGACATACAGCGAGATGTTTGCTGCTTTTGCGTTTGGCTGTTGGGAGATTTACAGCACAAAGATATCTAGTTGATTTGAAGCAGTTCCGAGAAAGTCTAAACATAATCGCCACTTCTCCCTCCTGGCACTTTCCATGTGGGAGATATAGCAGGATGTATATTGGTTTTGAGGACAACTCAATGGACAGTGTAGGGAGAAAAGTTCCTGGCTCCTTGAATGCCGTTCCTGGAGACACTGCGATCAATGTGGGAGATATGTCAAGATGTGTGTTGGTTTTGAGGACGGCTCTCTGGAGAGTCTTAGCAAAGAGGTCACAGGGATAATCAGAGCAATTCTCAGAGACACTGAGAACAAGCTCGACAGTTCCCTCCTGGCACTTTCCCTGTAGGAGATACCGCAAGACGTTTCTGTAGGTTGGGCACAGCGCTCTGCAGGGTGTTAGCAGAGACTTTCCCGGGACAGTGAAACCCTATGTCAGAGACACTGAGAAGAAGCCCCAATGTTCCCTCCAGGCACTTTCAGTGTGGGTGCCTTCTCCACGTGGTTCCTGGTTTCCCTGCAGCGCTGAAGAGAATGTTAGCAAAGAGGTAACCGGCACAGCGAAAACAGTACTCAAAGACAGGGAGAGCAAGCTCTCTCTTGGCACTTTGGATGTGGGACATACAGCGAGATGTTTGCTGCTTTTGCGTTTGGCTGTTGGGAGATTTACAGCACAAAGATATCTAGTTGATTTGAAGCAGTTCCGAGAAAGTCTAAACATAATCGCCACTTCTCCCTCCTGGCACTTTCCATGTGGGAGATATAGCAGGATGTATATTGGTTTTGAGGACAACTCAATGGACAGTGTAGGGAGAAAAGTTCCTGGCTCCTTGAATGCCGTTCCTGGAGACACTGCGATCAATGTGGGAGATATGTCAAGATGTGTGTTTGTTTTGAGGACGGCTCTCTGGAGAGTCTTAGCAAAGAGGTCACAGGGATAATCAGAGCAATTCTCAGAGACACTGAGAACAAGCTCGACAATTCCCTCCTGGCACTTTCCCTGTAGGAGATACCGCAAGACGTTTCTGTAGATTGGGCACAGCGCTCTGCAGGGTGTTAGCAGAGACTTTCCCGGGACAGTGAAACCCTATGTCAGAGACACTGAGAAGAAGCCCCAATGTTCCCTCCAGGCACTTTCAGTGTGGGTGCCTTCTCCACGTGGTTCCTGGTTTCCCTGCAGCGCTGAAGAGAATGTTAGCAAAGAGGTAACCGGCACAGCGAAAACAGTACTCAAAGACAGGGAGAGCAAGCTCTCTCTTGGCACTTTGGATGTGGGACATACAGCGAGATGTTTGCTGCTTTTGCGTTTGGCTGTTGGGAGATTTACAGCACAAAGATATCTAGTTGATTTGAAGCAGTTCCGAGGAAGTCTAAACATAATCGCCACTTCTCCCTCCTGGCACTTTCCATGTGGGAGATATAGCAGGATGTATATTGGTTTTGAGGACAACTCAATGGACAGTGTAGGGAGAAAAGTTCCTGGCTCCTTGAATGCCGTTCCTGGAGACACTGCGATCAATGAGGGAGATATGTCAAGATGTGTGTTGGTTTTGAGGACGGCTCTCTGGAGAGTCTTAGCAAAGAGGTCACAGGGATAATCAGAGCAATTCTCAGAGACACTGAGAACAAGATGGACAGTTCCCTCCTGGCACTTTCCCTGTAGGAGATACCGCAAGACGTTTCTGTAGATTGGGCACAGCGCTCTGCAGGGTGTTAGCAGAGACTTTCCCGGGACAGTGAAACCCTATGTCAGAGACACTGAGAAGAAGCCCCAATGTTCCCTCCAGGCACTTTCAGTGTGGGTGCCTTCTCCACGTGGTTCCTGGTTTCCCTGCAGCGCTGAAGAGAATGTTAGCAAAGAGGTAACCGGCACAGCGAAAACAGTACTCAAAGACAGGGAGAGCAAGCTCTCTCTTGGCACTTTGGATGTGGGACATACAGCGAGATGTTTGCTGCTTTTGCGTTTGGCTGTTGGGAGATTTACAGCACAAAGATATCTAGTTGATTTGAAGCAGTTCCGAGAAAGTCTAAACATAATCGCCACTTCTCCCTCCTGGCACTTTCCATGTGGGAGATATAGCAGGATGTATATTGGTTTTGAGGACAACTCAATGGACAGTGTAGGGAGAAAAGTTCCTGGCTCCTTGAATGCCGTTCCTGGAGACACTGCGATCAATGTGGGAGATATGTCAAGATGTGTGTTTGTTTTGAGGACGGCTCTCTGGAGAGTCTTAGCAAAGAGGTCACAGGGATAATCAGAGCAATTCTCAGAGACACTGAGAACAAGCTCGACAATTCCCTCCTGGCACTTTCCCTGTAGGAGATACCGCAAGACGTTTCTGTAGATTGGGCACAGCGCTCTGCAGGGTGTTAGCAGAGACTTTCCCGGGACAGTGAAACCCTATGTCAGAGACACTGAGAAGAAGCCCCAATGTTCCCTCCAGGCACTTTCAGTGTGGGTGCCTTCTCCACGTGGTTCCTGGTTTCCCTGCAGCGCTGAAGAGAATGTTAGCAAAGAGGTAACCGGCACAGCGAAAACAGTACTCAAAGACAGGGAGAGCAAGCTCTCTCTTGGCACTTTGGATGTGGGACATACAGCGAGATGTTTGCTGCTTTTGCGTTTGGCTGTTGGGAGATTTACAGCACAAAGATATCTAGTTGATTTGAAGCAGTTCCGAGAAAGTCTAAACATAATCGCCACTTCTCCCTCCTGGCACTTTCCATGTGGGAGATATAGCAGGATGTATATTGGTTTTGAGGACAACTCAATGGACAGTGTAGGGAGAAAAGTTCCTGGCTCCTTGAATGCCGTTCCTGGAGACACTGCGATCAATGAGGGAGATATGTCAAGATGTGTGTTGGTTTTGAGGACGGCTCTCCGGAGAGTCTTAGCAAAGAGGTCACAGGGATAATCAGAGCAATTCTCAGAGACACTGAGAACAAGCTCGACAATTCCCTCCTGGCACTTTCCCTGTAGGAGATACCGCAAGACGTTTCTGTAGATTGGGCACAGCGCTCTGCAGGGTGTTAGCAGAGACTTTCCCGGGACAGTGAAACCCTATGTCAGAGACACTGAGAAGAAGCCCCAATGTTCCCTCCAGGCACTTTCAGTGTGGGTGCCTTCTCCACGTGGTTCCTGGTTTCCCTGCAGCGCTGAAGAGAATGTTAGCAAAGAGGTAACCGGCACAGCGAAAACAGTACTCAAAGACAGGGAGAGCAAGCTCTCTCTTGGCACTTTGGATGTGGGACATACAGCGAGATGTTTGCTGCTTTTGCGTTTGGCTGTTGGGAGATTTACAGCACAAAGATATCTAGTTGATTTGAAGCAGTTCCGAGGAAGTCTAAACATAATCCCCACTTCTCCCTCCTGGCACTTTCCATGTGGGAGATATAGCAGGATGTATATTGGTTTTGAGGACAACTCAATGGACAGTGTAGGGAGAAAAGTTCCTGGCTCCTTGAATGCCGTTCCTGGAGACACTGCGATCAATGAGGGAGATATGTCAAGATGTGTGTTGGTTTTGAGGACGGCTCTCTGGAGAGTCTTAGCAAAGAGGTCACAGGGATAATCAGAGCAATTCTCAGAGACACTGAGAACAAGCTCGACAATTCCCTCCTGGCACTTTCCCTGTAGGAGATACCGCAAGACGTTTCTGTAGATTGGGCACAGCGCTCTGCAGGGTGTTAGCAGAGACTTTCCCGGGACAGTGAAACCCTATGTCAGAGACACTGAGAAGAAGCCCCAATGTTCCCTCCAGGCACTTTCAGTGTGGGTGCCTTCTCCACGTGGTTCCTGGTTTCCCTGCAGCGCTGAAGAGAATGTTAGCAAAGAGGTAACCGGCACAGCGAAAACAGTACTCAAAGACAGGGAGAGCAAGCTCTCTCTTGGCACTTTGGATGTGGGACATACAGCGAGATGTTTGCTGCTTTTGCGTTTGGCTGTTGGGAGATTTACAGCACAAAGATATCTAGTTGATTTGAAGCAGTTCCGAGAAAGTCTAAACATAATCGCCACTTCTCCCTCCTGGCACTTTCCATGTGGGAGATATAGCAGGATGTATATTGGTTTTGAGGACAACTCAATGGACAGTGTAGGGAGAAAAGTTCCTGGCTCCTTGAATGCCGTTCCTGGAGACACTGCGATCAATGTGGGAGATATGTCAAGATGTGTGTTGGTTTTGAGGACGGCTCTCTGGAGAGTCTTAGCAAAGAGGTCACAGGGATAATCAGAGCAATTCTCAGAGACACTGAGAACAAGCTCGACAGTTCCCTCCTGGCACTTTCCCTGTAGGAGATACCGCAAGACGTTTCTGTAGATTGGGCACAGCGCTCTGCAGGGTGTTAGCAGAGACTTTCCCGGGACAGTGAAACCCTATGTCAGAGACACTGAGAAGAAGCCCCAATGTTCCCTCCAGGCACTTTCAGTGTGGGTGCCTTCTCCACGTGGTTCCTGGTTTCCCTGCAGCGCTGAAGAGAATGTTAGCAAAGAGGTAACCGGCACAGCGAAAACAGTACTCAAAGACAGGGAGAGCAAGCTCTCTCTTGGCACTTTGGATGTGGGACATACAGCGAGATGTTTGCTGCTTTTGCGTTTGGCTGTTGGGAGATTTACAGCACAAAGATATCTAGTTGATTTGAAGCAGTTCCGAGAAAGTCTAAACATAATCGCCACTTCTCCCTCCTGGCACTTTCCATGTGGGAGATATAGCAGGATGTATATTGGTTTTGAGGACAACTCAATGGACAGTGTAGGGAGAAAAGTTCCTGGCTCCTTGAATGCCGTTCCTGGAGACACTGCGATCAATGTGGGAGATATGTCAAGATGTGTGTTTGTTTTGAGGACGGCTCTCTGGAGAGTCTTAGCAAAGAGGTCACAGGGATAATCAGAGCAATTCTCAGAGACACTGAGAACAAGCTCGACAATTCCCTCCTGGCACTTTCCCTGTAGGAGATACCGCAAGACGTTTCTGTAGATTGGGCACAGCGCTCTGCAGGGTGTTAGCAGAGACTTTCCCGGGACAGTGAAACCCTATGTCAGAGACACTGAGAAGAAGCCCCAATGTTCCCTCCAGGCACTTTCAGTGTGGGTGCCTTCTCCACGTGGTTCCTGGTTTCCCTGCAGCGCTGAAGAGAATGTTAGCAAAGAGGTAACCGGCACAGCGAAAACAGTACTCAAAGACAGGGAGAGCAAGCTCTCTCTTGGCACTTTGGATGTGGGACATACAGCGAGATGTTTGCTGCTTTTGCGTTTGGCTGTTGGGAGATTTACAGCACAAAGATATCTAGTTGATTTGAAGCAGTTCCGAGAAAGTCTAAACATAATCGCCACTTCTCCCTCCTGGCACTTTCCATGTGGGAGATATAGCAGGATGTATATTGGTTTTGAGGACAACTCAATGGACAGTGTAGGGAGAAAAGTTCCTGGCTCCTTGAATGCCGTTCCTGGAGACACTGCGATCAATGTGGGAGATATGTCAAGATGTGTGTTTGTTTTGAGGACGGCTCTCTGGAGAGTCTTAGCAAAGAGGTCACAGGGATAATCAGAGCAATTCTCAGAGACACTGAGAACAAGCTCGACAATTCCCTCCTGGCACTTTCCCTGTAGGAGATACCGCAAGACGTTTCTGTAGATTGGGCACAGCGCTCTGCAGGGTGTTAGCAGAGACTTTCCCGGGACAGTGAAACCCTATGTCAGAGACACTGAGAAGAAGCCCCAATGTTCCCTCCAGGCACTTTCAGTGTGGGTGCCTTCTCCACGTGGTTCCTGGTTTCCCTGCAGCGCTGAAGAGAATGTTAGCAAAGAGGTAACCGGCACAGCGAAAACAGTACTCAAAGACAGGGAGAGCAAGCTCTCTCTTGGCACTTTGGATGTGGGACATACAGCGAGATGTTTGCTGCTTTTGCGTTTGGCTGTTGGGAGATTTACAGCACAAAGATATCTAGTTGATTTGAAGCAGTTCCGAGAAAGTCTAAACATAATCGCCACTTCTCCCTCCTGGCACTTTCCATGTGGGAGATATAGCAGGATGTATATTGGTTTTGAGGACAACTCAATGGACAGTGTAGGGAGAAAAGTTCCTGGCTCCTTGAATGCCGTTCCTGGAGACACTGCGATCAATGAGGGAGATATGTCAAGATGTGTGTTGGTTTTGAGGACGGCTCTCTGGAGAGTCTTAGCAAAGAGGTCACAGGGATAATCAGAGCAATTCTCAGAGACACTGAGAACAAGATGGACAGTTCCCTCCTGGCACTTTCCCTGTAGGAGATACCGCAAGACGTTTCTGTAGATTGGGCACAGCGCTCTGCAGGGTGTTAGCAGAGACTTTCCCGGGACAGTGAAACCCTATGTCAGAGACACTGAGAAGAAGCCCCAATGTTCCCTCCAGGCACTTTCAGTGTGGGTGCCTTCTCCACGTGGTTCCTGGTTTCCCTGCAGCGCTGAAGAGAATGTTAGCAAAGAGGTAACCGGCACAGCGAAAACAGTACTCAAAGACAGGGAGAGCAAGCTCTCTCTTGGCACTTTGGATGTGGGACATACAGCGAGATGTTTGCTGCTTTTGCGTTTGGCTGTTGGGAGATTTACAGCACAAAGATATCTAGTTGATTTGAAGCAGTTCCGAGGAAGTCTAAACATAATCGCCACTTCTCCCTCCTGGCACTTTCCATGTGGGAGATATAGCAGGATGTATATTGGTTTTGAGGACAACTCAATGGACAGTGTAGGGAGAAAAGTTCCTGGCTCCTTGAATGCCGTTCCTGGAGACACTGCGATCAATGAGGGAGATATGTCAAGATGTGTGTTGGTTTTGAGGACGGCTCTCTGGAGAGTCTTAGCAAAGAGGTCACAGGGATAATCAGAGCAATTCTCAGAGACACTGAGAACAAGCTCGACAATTCCCTCCTGGCACTTTCCCTGTAGGAGATACCGCAAGACGTTTCTGTAGATTGGGCACAGCGCTCTGCAGGGTGTTAGCAGAGACTTTCCCGGGACAGTGAAACCCTATGTCAGAGACACTGAGAAGAAGCCCCAATGTTCCCTCCAGGCACTTTCAGTGTGGGTGCCTTCTCCACGTGGTTCCTGGTTTCCCTGCAGCGCTGAAGAGAATGTTAGCAAAGAGGTAACCGGCACAGCGAAAACAGTACTCAAAGACAGGGAGAGCAAGCTCTCTCTTGGCACTTTGGATGTGGGACATACAGCGAGATGTTTGCTGCTTTTGCGTTTGGCTGTTGGGAGATTTACAGCACAAAGATATCTAGTTGATTTGAAGCAGTTCCGAGAAAGTCTAAACATAATCGCCACTTCTCCCTCCTGGCACTTTCCATGTGGGAGATATAGCAGGATGTATATTGGTTTTGAGGACAACTCAATGGACAGTGTAGGGAGAAAAGTTCCTGGCTCCTTGAATGCCGTTCCTGGAGACACTGCGATCAATGTGGGAGATATGTCAAGATGTGTGTTGGTTTTGAGGACGGCTCTCTGGAGAGTCTTAGCAAAGAGGTCACAGGGATAATCAGAGCAATTCTCAGAGACACTGAGAACAAGATGGACAGTTCCCTCCTGGCACTTTCCCTGTAGGAGATACCGCAAGACGTTTCTGTAGATTGGGCACAGCGCTCTGCAGGGTGTTAGCAGAGACTTTCCCGGGACAGTGAAACCCTATGTCAGAGACACTGAGAAGAAGCCCCAATGTTCCCTCCAGGCACTTTCAGTGTGGGTGCCTTCTCCACGTGGTTCCTGGTTTCCCTGCAGCGCTGAAGAGAATGTTAGCAAAGAGGTAACCGGCACAGCGAAAACAGTACTCAAAGACAGGGAGAGCAAGCTCTCTCTTGGCACTTTGGATGTGGGACATACAGCGAGATGTTTGCTGCTTTTGCGTTTGGCTGTTGGGAGATTTACAGCACAAAGATATCTAGTTGATTTGAAGCAGTTCCGAGAAAGTCTAAACATAATCGCCACTTCTCCCTCCTGGCACTTTCCATGTGGGAGATATAGCAGGATGTATATTGGTTTTGAGGACAACTCAATGGACAGTGTAGGGAGAAAAGTTCCTGGCTCCTTGAATGCCGTTCCTGGAGACACTGCGATCAATGAGGGAGATATGTCAAGATGTGTGTTGGTTTTGAGGACGGCTCTCCGGAGAGTCTTAGCAAAGAGGTCACAGGGATAATCAGAGCAATTCTCAGAGACACTGAGAACAAGCTCGACAATTCCCTCCTGGCACTTTCCCTGTAGGAGATACCGCAAGACGTTTCTGTAGATTGGGCACAGCGCTCTGCAGGGTGTTAGCAGAGACTTTCCCGGGACAGTGAAACCCTATGTCAGAGACACTGAGAAGAAGCCCCAATGTTCCCTCCAGGCACTTTCAGTGTGGGTGCCTTCTCCACGTGGTTCCTGGTTTCCCTGCAGCGCTGAAGAGAATGTTAGCAAAGAGGTAACCGGCACAGCGAAAACAGTACTCAAAGACAGGGAGAGCAAGCTCTCTCTTGGCACTTTGGATGTGGGACATACAGCGAGATGTTTGCTGCTTTTGCGTTTGGCTGTTGGGAGATTTACAGCACAAAGATATCTAGTTGATTTGAAGCAGTTCCGAGGAAGTCTAAACATAATCGCCACTTCTCCCTCCTGGCACTTTCCATGTGGGAGATATAGCAGGATGTATATTGGTTTTGAGGACAACTCAATGGACAGTGTAGGGAGAAAAGTTCCTGGCTCCTTGAATGCCGTTCCTGGAGACACTGCGATCAATGAGGGAGATATGTCAAGATGTGTGTTGGTTTTGAGGACGGCTCTCTGGAGAGTCTTAGCAAAGAGGTCACAGGGATAATCAGAGCAATTCTCAGAGACACTGAGAACAAGCTCGACAATTCCCTCCTGGCACTTTCCCTGTAGGAGATACCGCAAGACGTTTCTGTAGATTGGGCACAGCGCTCTGCAGGGTGTTAGCAGAGACTTTCCCGGGACAGTGAAACCCTATGTCAGAGACACTGAGAAGAAGCCCCAATGTTCCCTCCAGGCACTTTCAGTGTGGGTGCCTTCTCCACGTGGTTCCTGGTTTCCCTGCAGCGCTGAAGAGAATGTTAGCAAAGAGGTAACCGGCACAGCGAAAACAGTACTCAAAGACAGGGAGAGCAAGCTCTCTCTTGGCACTTTGGATGTGGGACATACAGCGAGATGTTTGCTGCTTTTGCGTTTGGCTGTTGGGAGATTTACAGCACAAAGATATCTAGTTGATTTGAAGCAGTTCCGAGAAAGTCTAAACATAATCGCCACTTCTCCCTCCTGGCACTTTCCATGTGGGAGATATAGCAGGATGTATATTGGTTTTGAGGACAACTCAATGGACAGTGTAGGGAGAAAAGTTCCTGGCTCCTTGAATGCCGTTCCTGGAGACACTGCGATCAATGTGGGAGATATGTCAAGATGTGTGTTGGTTTTGAGGACGGCTCTCTGGAGAGTCTTAGCAAAGAGGTCACAGGGATAATCAGAGCAATTCTCAGAGACACTGAGAACAAGCTCGACAGTTCCCTCCTGGCACTTTCCCTGTAGGAGATACCGCAAGACGTTTCTGTAGATTGGGCACAGCGCTCTGCAGGGTGTTAGCAGAGACTTTCCCGGGACAGTGAAACCCTATGTCAGAGACACTGAGAAGAAGCCCCAATGTTCCCTCCAGGCACTTTCAGTGTGGGTGCCTTCTCCACGTGGTTCCTGGTTTCCCTGCAGCGCTGAAGAGAATGTTAGCAAAGAGGTAACCGGCACAGCGAAAACAGTACTCAAAGACAGGGAGAGCAAGCTCTCTCTTGGCACTTTGGATGTGGGACATACAGCGAGATGTTTGCTGCTTTTGCGTTTGGCTGTTGGGAGATTTACAGCACAAAGATATCTAGTTGATTTGAAGCAGTTCCGAGAAAGTCTAAACATAATCGCCACTTCTCCCTCCTGGCACTTTCCATGTGGGAGATATAGCAGGATGTATATTGGTTTTGAGGACAACTCAATGGACAGTGTAGGGAGAAAAGTTCCTGGCTCCTTGAATGCCGTTCCTGGAGACACTGCGATCAATGAGGGAGATATGTCAAGATGTGTGTTGGTTTTGAGGACGGCTCTCTGGAGAGTCTTAGCAAAGAGGTCACAGGGATAATCAGAGCAATTCTCAGAGACACTGAGAACAAGATGGACAGTTCCCTCCTGGCACTTTCCCTGTAGGAGATACCGCAAGACGTTTCTGTAGATTGGGCACAGCGCTCTGCAGGGTGTTAGCAGAGACTTTCCCGGGACAGTGAAACCCTATGTCAGAGACACTGAGAAGAAGCCCCAATGTTCCCTCCAGGCACTTTCAGTGTGGGTGCCTTCTCCACGTGGTTCCTGGTTTCCCTGCAGCGCTGAAGAGAATGTTAGCAAAGAGGTAACCGGCACAGCGAAAACAGTACTCAAAGACAGGGAGAGCAAGCTCTCTCTTGGCACTTTGGATGTGGGACATACAGCGAGATGTTTGCTGCTTTTGCGTTTGGCTGTTGGGAGATTTACAGCACAAAGATATCTAGTTGATTTGAAGCAGTTCCGAGGAAGTCTAAACATAATCCCCACTTCTCCCTCCTGGCACTTTCCATGTGGGAGATATAGCAGGATGTATATTGGTTTTGAGGACAACTCAATGGACAGTGTAGGGAGAAAAGTTCCTGGCTCCTTGAATGCCGTTCCTGGAGACACTGCGATCAATGAGGGAGATATGTCAAGATGTGTGTTGGTTTTGAGGACGGCTCTCTGGAGAGTCTTAGCAAAGAGGTCACAGGGATAATCAGAGCAATTCTCAGAGACACTGAGAACAAGCTCGACAGTTCCCTCCTGGCACTTTCCCTGTAGGAGATACCGCAAGACGTTTCTGTAGATTGGGCACAGCGCTCTGCAGGGTGTTAGCAGAGACTTTCCCGGGACAGTGAAACCCTATGTCAGAGACACTGAGAAGAAGCCCCAATGTTCCCTCCAGGCACTTTCAGTGTGGGTGCCTTCTCCACGTGGTTCCTGGTTTCCCTGCAGCGCTGAAGAGAATGTTAGCAAAGAGGTAACCGGCACAGCGAAAACAGTACTCAAAGACAGGGAGAGCAAGCTCTCTCTTGGCACTTTGGATGTGGGACATACAGCGAGATGTTTGCTGCTTTTGCGTTTGGCTGTTGGGAGATTTACAGCACAAAGATATCTAGTTGATTTGAAGCAGTTCCGAGAAAGTCTAAACATAATCGCCACTTCTCCCTCCTGGCACTTTCCATGTGGGAGATATAGCAGGATGTATATTGGTTTTGAGGACAACTCAATGGACAGTGTAGGGAGAAAAGTTCCTGGCTCCTTGAATGCCGTTCCTGGAGACACTGCGATCAATGTGGGAGATATGTCAAGATGTGTGTTGGTTTTGAGGACGGCTCTCTGGAGAGTCTTAGCAAAGAGGTCACAGGGATAATCAGAGCAATTCTCAGAGACACTGAGAACAAGCTCGACAGTTCCCTCCTGGCACTTTCCCTGTAGGAGATACCGCAAGACGTTTCTGTAGATTGGGCACAGCGCTCTGCAGGGTGTTAGCAGAGACTTTCCCGGGACAGTGAAACCCTATGTCAGAGACACTGAGAAGAAGCCCCAATGTTCCCTCCAGGCACTTTCAGTGTGGGTGCCTTCTCCACGTGGTTCCTGGTTTCCCTGCAGCGCTGAAGAGAATGTTAGCAAAGAGGTAACCGGCACAGCGAAAACAGTACTCAAAGACAGGGAGAGCAAGCTCTCTCTTGGCACTTTGGATGTGGGACATACAGCGAGATGTTTGCTGCTTTTGCGTTTGGCTGTTGGGAGATTTACAGCACAAAGATATCTAGTTGATTTGAAGCAGTTCCGAGAAAGTCTAAACATAATCGCCACTTCTCCCTCCTGGCACTTTCCATGTGGGAGATATAGCAGGATGTATATTGGTTTTGAGGACAACTCAATGGACAGTGTAGGGAGAAAAGTTCCTGGCTCCTTGAATGCCGTTCCTGGAGACACTGCGATCAATGTGGGAGATATGTCAAGATGTGTGTTTGTTTTGAGGACGGCTCTCTGGAGAGTCTTAGCAAAGAGGTCACAGGGATAATCAGAGCAATTCTCAGAGACACTGAGAACAAGCTCGACAATTCCCTCCTGGCACTTTCCCTGTAGGAGATACCGCAAGACGTTTCTGTAGATTGGGCACAGCGCTCTGCAGGGTGTTAGCAGAGACTTTCCCGGGACAGTGAAACCCTATGTCAGAGACACTGAGAAGAAGCCCCAATGTTCCCTCCAGGCACTTTCAGTGTGGGTGCCTTCTCCACGTGGTTCCTGGTTTCCCTGCAGCGCTGAAGAGAATGTTAGCAAAGAGGTAACCGGCACAGCGAAAACAGTACTCAAAGACAGGGAGAGCAAGCTCTCTCTTGGCACTTTGGATGTGGGACATACAGCGAGATGTTTGCTGCTTTTGCGTTTGGCTGTTGGGAGATTTACAGCACAAAGATATCTAGTTGATTTGAAGCAGTTCCGAGAAAGTCTAAACATAATCGCCACTTCTCCCTCCTGGCACTTTCCATGTGGGAGATATAGCAGGATGTATATTGGTTTTGAGGACAACTCAATGGACAGTGTAGGGAGAAAAGTTCCTGGCTCCTTGAATGCCGTTCCTGGAGACACTGCGATCAATGAGGGAGATATGTCAAGATGTGTGTTGGTTTTGAGGACGGCTCTCTGGAGAGTCTTAGCAAAGAGGTCACAGGGATAATCAGAGCAATTCTCAGAGACACTGAGAACAAGATGGACAGTTCCCTCCTGGCACTTTCCCTGTAGGAGATACCGCAAGACGTTTCTGTAGATTGGGCACAGCGCTCTGCAGGGTGTTAGCAGAGACTTTCCCGGGACAGTGAAACCCTATGTCAGAGACACTGAGAAGAAGCCCCAATGTTCCCTCCAGGCACTTTCAGTGTGGGTGCCTTCTCCACGTGGTTCCTGGTTTCCCTGCAGCGCTGAAGAGAATGTTAGCAAAGAGGTAACCGGCACAGCGAAAACAGTACTCAAAGACAGGGAGAGCAAGCTCTCTCTTGGCACTTTGGATGTGGGACATACAGCGAGATGTTTGCTGCTTTTGCGTTTGGCTGTTGGGAGATTTACAGCACAAAGATATCTAGTTGATTTGAAGCAGTTCCGAGGAAGTCTAAACATAATCCCCACTTCTCCCTCCTGGCACTTTCCATGTGGGAGATATAGCAGGATGTATATTGGTTTTGAGGACAACTCAATGGACAGTGTAGGGAGAAAAGTTCCTGGCTCCTTGAATGCCGTTCCTGGAGACACTGCGATCAATGTGGGAGATATGTCAAGATGTGTGTTGGTTTTGAGGACGGCTCTCTGGAGAGTCTTAGCAAAGAGGTCACAGGGATAATCAGAGCAATTCTCAGAGACACTGAGAACAAGATGGACAGTTCCCTCCTGGCACTTTCCCTGTAGGAGATACCGCAAGACGTTTCTGTAGATTGGGCACAGCGCTCTGCAGGGTGTTAGCAGAGACTTTCCCGGGACAGTGAAACCCTATGTCAGAGACACTGAGAAGAAGCCCCAATGTTCCCTCCAGGCACTTTCAGTGTGGGTGCCTTCTCCACGTGGTTCCTGGTTTCCCTGCAGCGCTGAAGAGAATGTTAGCAAAGAGGTAACCGGCACAGCGAAAACAGTACTCAAAGACAGGGAGAGCAAGCTCTCTCTTGGCACTTTGGATGTGGGACATACAGCGAGATGTTTGCTGCTTTTGCGTTTGGCTGTTGGGAGATTTACAGCACAAAGATATCTAGTTGATTTGAAGCAGTTCCGAGGAAGTCTAAACATAATCGCCACTTCTCCCTCCTGGCACTTTCCATGTGGGAGATATAGCAGGATGTATATTGGTTTTGAGGACAACTCAATGGACAGTGTAGGGAGAAAAGTTCCTGGCTCCTTGAATGCCGTTCCTGGAGACACTGCGATCAATGAGGAAGATATGTCAAGATGTGTGTTGGTTTTGAGGACGGCTCTCTGGAGAGTCTTAGCAAAGAGGTCACAGGGATAATCAGAGCAATTCTCAGAGACACTGAGAACAAGATGGACAGTTCCCTCCTGGCACTTTCCCTGTAGGAGATACCGCAAGACGTTTCTGTAGATTGGGCACAGCGCTCTGCAGGGTGTTAGCAGAGACTTTCCCGGGACAGTGAAACCCTATGTCAGAGACACTGAGAAGAAGCCCCAATGTTCCCTCCAGGCACTTTCAGTGTGGGTGCCTTCTCCACGTGGTTCCTGGTTTCCCTGCAGCGCTGAAGAGAATGTTAGCAAAGAGGTAACCGGCACAGCGAAAACAGTACTCAAAGACAGGGAGAGCAAGCTCTCTCTTGGCACTTTGGATGTGGGACATACAGCGAGATGTTTGCTGCTTTTGCGTTTGGCTGTTGGGAGATTTACAGCACAAAGATATCTAGTTGATTTGAAGCAGTTCCGAGAAAGTCTAAACATAATCGCCACTTCTCCCTCCTGGCACTTTCCATGTGGGAGATATAGCAGGATGTATATTGGTTTTGAGGACAACTCAATGGACAGTGTAGGGAGAAAAGTTCCTGGCTCCTTGAATGCCGTTCCTGGAGACACTGCGATCAATGTGGGAGATATGTCAAGATGTGTGTTGGTTTTGAGGACGGCTCTCTGGAGAGTCTTAGCAAAGAGGTCACAGGGATAATCAGAGCAATTCTCAGAGACACTGAGAACAAGCTCGACAGTTCCCTCCTGGCACTTTCCCTGTAGGAGATACCGCAAGACGTTTCTGTAGATTGGGCACAGCGCTCTGCAGGGTGTTAGCAGAGACTTTCCCGGGACAGTGAAACCCTATGTCAGAGACACTGAGAAGAAGCCCCAATGTTCCCTCCAGGCACTTTCAGTGTGGGTGCCTTCTCCACGTGGTTCCTGGTTTCCCTGCAGCGCTGAAGAGAATGTTAGCAAAGAGGTAACCGGCACAGCGAAAACAGTACTCAAAGACAGGGAGAGCAAGCTCTCTCTTGGCACTTTGGATGTGGGACATACAGCGAGATGTTTGCTGCTTTTGCGTTTGGCTGTTGGGAGATTTACAGCACAAAGATATCTAGTTGATTTGAAGCAGTTCCGAGAAAGTCTAAACATAATCGCCACTTCTCCCTCCTGGCACTTTCCATGTGGGAGATATAGCAGGATGTATATTGGTTTTGAGGACAACTCAATGGACAGTGTAGGGAGAAAAGTTCCTGGCTCCTTGAATGCCGTTCCTGGAGACACTGCGATCAATGTGGGAGATATGTCAAGATGTGTGTTTGTTTTGAGGACGGCTCTCTGGAGAGTCTTAGCAAAGAGGTCACAGGGATAATCAGAGCAATTCTCAGAGACACTGAGAACAAGCTCGACAATTCCCTCCTGGCACTTTCCCTGTAGGAGATACCGCAAGACGTTTCTGTAGATTGGGCACAGCGCTCTGCAGGGTGTTAGCAGAGACTTTCCCGGGACAGTGAAACCCTATGTCAGAGACACTGAGAAGAAGCCCCAATGTTCCCTCCAGGCACTTTCAGTGTGGGTGCCTTCTCCACGTGGTTCCTGGTTTCCCTGCAGCGCTGAAGAGAATGTTAGCAAAGAGGTAACCGGCACAGCGAAAACAGTACTCAAAGACAGGGAGAGCAAGCTCTCTCTTGGCACTTTGGATGTGGGACATACAGCGAGATGTTTGCTGCTTTTGCGTTTGGCTGTTGGGAGATTTACAGCACAAAGATATCTAGTTGATTTGAAGCAGTTCCGAGAAAGTCTAAACATAATCGCCACTTCTCCCTCCTGGCACTTTCCATGTGGGAGATATAGCAGGATGTATATTGGTTTTGAGGACAACTCAATGGACAGTGTAGGGAGAAAAGTTCCTGGCTCCTTGAATGCCATTCCTGGAGACACTGCGATCAATGAGGGAGATATGTCAAGATGTGTGTTGGTTTTGAGGACGGCTCTCCGGAGAGTCTTGGCAAAGAGGTCACAGGGATAATCAGAGCAATTCTCAGAGACACTGAGAACAAGCTCGACAATTCCCTCCTGGCACTTTCCCTGTAGGAGATACCGCAAGACGTTTCTGTAGATTGGGCACAGCGCTCTGCAGGGTGTTAGCAGAGACTTTCCCGGGACAGTGAAACCCTATGTCAGAGACACTGAGAAGAAGCCCCAATGTTCCCTCCAGGCACTTTCAGTGTGGGTGCCTTCTCCACGTGGTTCCTGGTTTCCCTGCAGCGCTGAAGAGAATGTTAGCAAAGAGGTAACCGGCACAGCGAAAACAGTACTCAAAGACAGGGAGAGCAAGCTCTCTCTTGGCACTTTGGATGTGGGACATACAGCGAGATGTTTGCTGCTTTTGCGTTTGGCTGTTGGGAGATTTACAGCACAAAGATATCTAGTTGATTTGAAGCAGTTCCGAGGAAGTCTAAACATAATCGCCACTTCTCCCTCCTGGCACTTTCCATGTGGGAGATATAGCAGGATGTATATTGGTTTTGAGGACAACTCAATGGACAGTGTAGGGAGAAAAGTTCCTGGCTCCTTGAATGCCGTTCCTGGAGACACTGCGATCAATGAGGGAGATATGTCAAGATGTGTGTTGGTTTTGAGGAC
This sequence comes from Chroicocephalus ridibundus, assembly GCF_963924245.1. Lineage (NCBI taxonomy): Eukaryota > Metazoa > Chordata > Aves > Charadriiformes > Laridae > Chroicocephalus > Chroicocephalus ridibundus. Next base: position 315,294 of record NW_026961371.1, on the reverse strand, counting down.
GGCTCTCTGGAGAGTCTTAGCAAAGAGGTCACAGGGATAATCAGAGCAATTCTCAGAGACACTGAGAACAAGATGGACAGTTCCCTCCTGGCACTTTCCCTGTAGGAGATACCGCAAGACGTTTCTGTAGATTGGGCACAGCGCTCTGCAGGGTGTTAGCAGAGACTTTCCCGGGACAGTGAAACCCTATGTCAGAGACACTGAGAAGAAGCCCCAATGTTCCCTCCAGGCACTTTCAGTGTGGGTGCCTTCTCCACGTGGTTCCTGGTTTCCCTGCAGCGCTGAAGAGAATGTTAGCAAAGAGGTAACCGGCACAGCGAAAACAGTACTCAAAGACAGGGAGAGCAAGCTCTCTCTTGGCACTTTGGATGTGGGACATACAGCGAGATGTTTGCTGCTTTTGCGTTTGGCTGTTGGGAGATTTACAGCACAAAGATATCTAGTTGATTTGAAGCAGTTCCGAGAAAGTCTAAACATAATCGCCACTTCTCCCTCCTGGCACTTTCCATGTGGGAGATATAGCAGGATGTATATTGGTTTTGAGGACAACTCAATGGACAGTGTAGGGAGAAAAGTTCCTGGCTCCTTGAATGCCGTTCCTGGAGACACTGCGATCAATGTGGGAGATATGTCAAGATGTGTGTTGGTTTTGAGGACGGCTCTCTGGAGAGTCTTAGCAAAGAGGTCACAGGGATAATCAGAGCAATTCTCAGAGACACTGAGAACAAGCTCGACAGTTCCCTCCTGGCACTTTCCCTGTAGGAGATACCGCAAGACGTTTCTGTAGATTGGGCACAGCGCTCTGCAGGGTGTTAGCAGAGACTTTCCCGGGACAGTGAAACCCTATGTCAGAGACACTGAGAAGAAGCCCCAATGTTCCCTCCAGGCACTTTCAGTGTGGGTGCCTTCTCCACGTGGTTCCTGGTTTCCCTGCAGCGCTGAAGAGAATGTTAGCAAAGAGGTAACCGGCACAGCGAAAACAGTACTCAAAGACAGGGAGAGCAAGCTCTCTCTTGGCACTTTGGATGTGGGACATACAGCGAGATGTTTGCTGCTTTTGCGTTTGGCTGTTGGGAGATTTACAGCACAAAGATATCTAGTTGATTTGAAGCAGTTCCGAGAAAGTCTAAACATAATCGCCACTTCTCCCTCCTGGCACTTTCCATGTGGGAGATATAGCAGGATGTATATTGGTTTTGAGGACAACTCAATGGACAGTGTAGGGAGAAAAGTTCCTGGCTCCTTGAATGCCGTTCCTGGAGACACTGCGATCAATGAGGGAGATATGTCAAGATGTGTGTTGGTTTTGAGGACGGCTCTCTGGAGAGTCTTAGCAAAGAGGTCACAGGGATAATCAGAGCAATTCTCAGAGACACTGAGAACAAGATGGACAGTTCCCTCCTGGCACTTTCCCTGTAGGAGATACCGCAAGACGTTTCTGTAGATTGGGCACAGCGCTCTGCAGGGTGTTAGCAGAGACTTTCCCGGGACAGTGAAACCCTATGTCAGAGACACTGAGAAGAAGCCCCAATGTTCCCTCCAGGCACTTTCAGTGTGGGTGCCTTCTCCACGTGGTTCCTGGTTTCCCTGCAGCGCTGAAGAGAATGTTAGCAAAGAGGTAACCGGCACAGCGAAAACAGTACTCAAAGACAGGGAGAGCAAGCTCTCTCTTGGCACTTTGGATGTGGGACATACAGCGAGATGTTTGCTGCTTTTGCGTTTGGCTGTTGGGAGATTTACAGCACAAAGATATCTAGTTGATTTGAAGCAGTTCCGAGGAAGTCTACATAATCGCCACTTCTCCCTCCTGGCACTTTCCATGTGGGAGATATAGCAGGATGTATATTGGTTTTGAGGACAACTCAATGGACAGTGTAGGGAGAAAAGTTCCTGGCTCCTTGAATGCCGTTCCTGGAGACACTGCGATCAATGAGGGAGATATGTCAAGATGTGTGTTGGTTTTGAGGACGGCTCTCTGGAGAGTCTTAGCAAAGAGGTCACAGGGATAATCAGAGCAATTCTCAGAGACACTGAGAACAAGATGGACAGTTCCCTCCTGGCACTTTCCCTGTAGGAGATACCGCAAGACGTTTCTGTAGATTGGGCACAGCGCTCTGCAGGGTGTTAGCAGAGACTTTCCCGGGACAGTGAAACCCTATGTCAGAGACACTGAGAAGAAGCCCCAATGTTCCCTCCAGGCACTTTCAGTGTGGGTGCCTTCTCCACGTGGTTCCTGGTTTCCCTGCAGCGCTGAAGAGAATGTTAGCAAAGAGGTAACCGGCACAGCGAAAACAGTACTCAAAGACAGGGAGAGCAAGCTCTCTCTTGGCACTTTGGATGTGGGACATACAGCGAGATGTTTGCTGCTTTTGCGTTTGGCTGTTGGGAGATTTACAGCACAAAGATATCTAGTTGATTTGAAGCAGTTCCGAGAAAGTCTAAACATAATCGCCACTTCTCCCTCCTGGCACTTTCCATGTGGGAGATATAGCAGGATGTATATTGGTTTTGAGGACAACTCAATGGACAGTGTAGGGAGAAAAGTTCCTGGCTCCTTGAATGCCGTTCCTGGAGACACTGCGATCAATGAGGGAGATATGTCAAGATGTGTGTTGGTTTTGAGGACGGCTCTCTGGAGAGTCTTAGCAAAGAGGTCACAGGGATAATCAGAGCAATTCTCAGAGACACTGAGAACAAGCTCGACAATTCCCTCCTGGCACTTTCCCTGTAGGAGATACCGCAAGACGTTTCTGTAGATTGGGCACAGCGCTCTGCAGGGTGTTAGCAGAGACTTTCCCGGGACAGTGAAACCCTATGTCAGAGACACTGAGAAGAAGCCCCAATGTTCCCTCCAGGCACTTTCAGTGTGGGTGCCTTCTCCACGTGGTTCCTGGTTTCCCTGCAGCGCTGAAGAGAATGTTAGCAAAGAGGTAACCGGCACAGCGAAAACAGTACTCAAAGACAGGGAGAGCAAGCTCTCTCTTGGCACTTTGGATGTGGGACATACAGCGAGATGTTTGCTGCTTTTGCGTTTGGCTGTTGGGAGATTTACAGCACAAAGATATCTAGTTGATTTGAAGCAGTTCCGAGAAAGTCTAAACATAATCGCCACTTCTCCCTCCTGGCACTTTCCATGTGGGAGATATAGCAGGATGTATCTTGGTTTTGAGGACAACTCAATGGACAGTGTAGGGAGAAAAGTTCCTGGCTCCTTGAATGCCGTTCCTGGAGACACTGCGATCAATGTGGGAGATATGTCAAGATGTGTGTTGGTTTTGAGGACGGCTCTCTGGAGAGTCTTAGCAAAGAGGTCACAGGGATAATCAGAGCAATTCTCAGAGACACTGAGAACAAGATGGACAGTTCCCTCCTGGCACTTTCCCTGTAGGAGATACCGCAAGACGTTTCTGTAGATTGGGCACAGCGCTCTGCAGGGTGTTAGCAGAGACTTTCCCGGGACAGTGAAACCCTATGTCAGAGACACTGAGAAGAAGCCCCAATGTTCCCTCCAGGCACTTTCAGTGTGGGTGCCTTCTCCACGTGGTTCCTGGTTTCCCTGCAGCGCTGAAGAGAATGTTAGCAAAGAGGTAACCGGCACAGCGAAAACAGTACTCAAAGACAGGGAGAGCAAGCTCTCTCTTGGCACTTTGGATGTGGGACATACAGCGAGATGTTTGCTGCTTTTGCGTTTGGCTGTTGGGAGATTTACAGCACAAAGATATCTAGTTGATTTGAAGCAGTTCCGAGAAAGTCTAAACATAATCGCCACTTCTCCCTCCTGGCACTTTCCATGTGGGAGATATAGCAGGATGTATATTGGTTTTGAGGACAACTCAATGGACAGTGTAGGGAGAAAAGTTCCTGGCTCCTTGAATGCCGTTCCTGGAGACACTGCGATCAATGAGGGAGATATGTCAAGATGTGTGTTGGTTTTGAGGACGGCTCTCTGGAGAGTCTTAGCAAAGAGGTCACAGGGATAATCAGAGCAATTCTCAGAGACACTGAGAACAAGATGGACAGTTCCCTCCTGGCACTTTCCCTGTAGGAGATACCGCAAGACGTTTCTGTAGATTGGGCACAGCGCTCTGCAGGGTGTTAGCAGAGACTTTCCCGGGACAGTGAAACCCTATGTCAGAGACACTGAGAAGAAGCCCCAATGTTCCCTCCAGGCACTTTCAGTGTGGGTGCCTTCTCCACGTGGTTCCTGGTTTCCCTGCAGCGCTGAAGAGAATGTTAGCAAAGAGGTAACCGGCACAGCGAAAACAGTACTCAAAGACAGGGAGAGCAAGCTCTCTCTTGGCACTTTGGATGTGGGACATACAGCGAGATGTTTGCTGCTTTTGCGTTTGGCTGTTGGGAGATTTACAGCACAAAGATATCTAGTTGATTTGAAGCAGTTCCGAGAAAGTCTAAACATAATCGCCACTTCTCCCTCCTGGCACTTTCCATGTGGGAGATATAGCAGGATGTATATTGGTTTTGAGGACAACTCAATGGACAGTGTAGGGAGAAAAGTTCCTGGCTCCTTGAATGCCGTTCCTGGAGACACTGCGATCAATGTGGGAGATATGTCAAGATGTGTGTTGGTTTTGAGGACGGCTCTCTGGAGAGTCTTAGCAAAGAGGTCACAGGGATAATCAGAGCAATTCTCAGAGACACTGAGAACAAGATGGACAGTTCCCTCCTGGCACTTTCCCTGTAGGAGATACCGCAAGACGTTTCTGTAGATTGGGCACAGCGCTCTGCAGGGTGTTAGCAGAGACTTTCCCGGGACAGTGAAACCCTATGTCAGAGACACTGAGAAGAAGCCCCAATGTTCCCTCCAGGCACTTTCAGTGTGGGTGCCTTCTCCACGTGGTTCCTGGTTTCCCTGCAGCGCTGAAGAGAATGTTAGCAAAGAGGTAACCGGCACAGCGAAAACAGTACTCAAAGACAGGGAGAGCAAGCTCTCTCTTGGCACTTTGGATGTGGGACATACAGCGAGATGTTTGCTGCTTTTGCGTTTGGCTGTTGGGAGATTTACAGCACAAAGATATCTAGTTGATTTGAAGCAGTTCCGAGAAAGTCTAAACATAATCGCCACTTCTCCCTCCTGGCACTTTCCATGTGGGAGATATAGCAGGATGTATATTGGTTTTGAGGACAACTCAATGGACAGTGTAGGGAGAAAAGTTCCTGGCTCCTTGAATGCCGTTCCTGGAGACACTGCGATCAATGTGGGAGATATGTCAAGATGTGTGTTTGTTTTGAGGACGGCTCTCTGGAGAGTCTTAGCAAAGAGGTCACAGGGATAATCAGAGCAATTCTCAGAGACACTGAGAACAAGATGGACAGTTCCCTCCTGGCACTTTCCCTGTAGGAGATACCGCAAGACGTTTCTGTAGATTGGGCACAGCGCTCTGCAGGGTGTTAGCAGAGACTTTCCCGGGACAGTGAAACCCTATGTCAGAGACACTGAGAAGAAGCCCCAATGTTCCCTCCAGGCACTTTCAGTGTGGGTGCCTTCTCCACGTGGTTCCTGGTTTCCCTGCAGCGCTGAAGAGAATGTTAGCAAAGAGGTAACCGGCACAGCGAAAACAGTACTCAAAGACAGGGAGAGCAAGCTCTCTCTTGGCACTTTGGATGTGGGACATACAGCGAGATGTTTGCTGCTTTTGCGTTTGGCTGTTGGGAGATTTACAGCACAAAGATATCTAGTTGATTTGAAGCAGTTCCGAGAAAGTCTAAACATAATCGCCACTTCTCCCTCCTGGCACTTTCCATGTGGGAGATATAGCAGGATGTATATTGGTTTTGAGGACAACTCAATGGACAGTGTAGGGAGAAAAGTTCCTGGCTCCTTGAATGCCGTTCCTGGAGACACTGCGATCAATGTGGGAGATATGTCAAGATGTGTGTTGGTTTTGAGGACGGCTCTCTGGAGAGTCTTAGCAAAGAGGTCACAGGGATAATCAGAGCAATTCTCAGAGACACTGAGAACAAGATGGACAGTTCCCTCCTGGCACTTTCCCTGTAGGAGATACCGCAAGACGTTTCTGTAGATTGGGCACAGCGCTCTGCAGGGTGTTAGCAGAGACTTTCCCGGGACAGTGAAACCCTATGTCAGAGACACTGAGAAGAAGCCCCAATGTTCCCTCCAGGCACTTTCAGTGTGGGTGCCTTCTCCACGTGGTTCCTGGTTTCCCTGCAGCGCTGAAGAGAATGTTAGCAAAGAGGTAACCGGCACAGCGAAAACAGTACTCAAAGACAGGGAGAGCAAGCTCTCTCTTGGCACTTTGGATGTGGGACATACAGCGAGATGTTTGCTGCTTTTGCGTTTGGCTGTTGGGAGATTTACAGCACAAAGATATCTAGTTGATTTGAAGCAGTTCCGAGAAAGTCTAAACATAATCGCCACTTCTCCCTCCTGGCACTTTCCATGTGGGAGATATAGCAGGATGTATATTGGTTTTGAGGACAACTCAATGGACAGTGTAGGGAGAAAAGTTCCTGGCTCCTTGAATGCCGTTCCTGGAGACACTGCGATCAATGTGGGAGATATGTCAAGATGTGTATTTGTTTTGAGGACGGCTCTCTGGAGAGTCTTAGCAAAGAGGTCACAGGGATAATCAGAGCAATTCTCAGAGACACTGAGAACAAGATGGACAGTTCCCTCCTGGCACTTTCCCTGTAGGAGATACCGCAAGACGTTTCTGTAGATTGGGCACAGCGCTCTGCAGGGTGTTAGCAGAGACTTTCCCGGGACAGTGAAACCCTATGTCAGAGACACTGAGAAGAAGCCCCAATGTTCCCTCCAGGCACTTTCAGTGTGGGTGCCTTCTCCACGTGGTTCCTGGTTTCCCTGCAGCGCTGAAGAGAATGTTAGCAAAGAGGTAACCGGGACAGTGAAAACAGTACTCAAAGAGAGGGAGAGCAAGCTCTCTCTTGGCACTTTGGATGTGGGACATACAGCGAGATGTTTGCTGCTTTTGCGTTTGGCTGTTGGGAGATTTACAGCACAAAGATATCTAGTTGATTTGAAGCAGTTCCGAGAAAGTCTAAACATAATCGCCACTTCTCCCTCCTGGCACTTTCCATGTGGGAGATATAGCAGGATGTATATTGGTTTTGAGGACAACTCAATGGACAGTGTAGGGAGAAAAGTTCCTGGCTCCTTGAATGCCGTTCCTGGAGACACTGCGATCAATGAGGGAGATATGTCAAGATGTGTGTTGGTTTTGAGGACGGCTCTCTGGAGAGTCTTAGCAAAGAGGTCACAGGGATAATCAGAGCAATTCTCAGAGACACTGAGAACAAGATGGACAGTTCCCTCCTGGCACTTTCCCTGTAGGAGATACCGCAAGACGTTTCTGTAGATTGGGCACAGCGCTCTGCAGGGTGTTAGCAGAGACTTTCCCGGGACAGTGAAACCCTATGTCAGAGACACTGAGAAGAAGCCCCAATGTTCCCTCCAGGCACTTTCAGTGTGGGTGCCTTCTCCACGTGGTTCCTGGTTTCCCTGCAGCGCTGAAGAGAATGTTAGCAAAGAGGTAACCGGCACAGCGAAAACAGTACTCAAAGACAGGGAGAGCAAGCTCTCTCTTGGCACTTTGGATGTGGGACATACAGCGAGATGTTTGCTGCTTTTGCGTTTGGCTGTTGGGAGATTTACAGCACAAAGATATCTAGTTGATTTGAAGCAGTTCCGAGAAAGTCTAAACATAATCGCCACTTCTCCCTCCTGGCACTTTCCATGTGGGAGATATAGCAGGATGTATATTGGTTTTGAGGACAACTCAATGGACAGTGTAGGGAGAAAAGTTCCTGGCTCCTTGAATGCCGTTCCTGGAGACACTGCGATCAATGAGGGAGATATGTCAAGATGTGTGTTTGTTTTGAGGACGGCTCTCTGGAGAGTCTTAGCAAAGAGGTCACAGGGATAATCAGAGCAATTCTCAGAGACACTGAGAACAAGATGGACAGTTCCCTCCTGGCACTTTCCCTGTAGGAGATACCGCAAGACGTTTCTGTAGATTGGGCACAGCGCTCTGCAGGGTGTTAGCAGAGACTTTCCCGGGACAGTGAAACCCTATGTCAGAGACACTGAGAAGAAGCCCCAATGTTCCCTCCAGGCACTTTCAGTGTGGGTGCCTTCTCCACGTGGTTCCTGGTTTCCCTGCAGCGCTGAAGAGAATGTTAGCAAAGAGGTAACCGGCACAGCGAAAACAGTACTCAAAGACAGGGAGAGCAAGCTCTCTCTTGGCACTTTGGATGTGGGACATACAGCGAGATGTTTGCTGCTTTTGCGTTTGGCTGTTGGGAGATTTACAGCACAAAGATATCTAGTTGATTTGAAGCAGTTCCGAGAAAGTCTAAACATAATCGCCACTTCTCCCTCCTGGCACTTTCCATGTGGGAGATATAGCAGGATGTATATTGGTTTTGAGGACAACTCAATGGACAGTGTAGGGAGAAAAGTTCCTGGCTCCTTGAATGCCGTTCCTGGAGACACTGCGATCAATGTGGGAGATATGTCAAGATGTGTGTTGGTTTTGAGGACGGCTCTCTGGAGAGTCTTAGCAAAGAGGTCACAGGGATAATCAGAGCAATTCTCAGAGACACTGAGAACAAGCTCGACAATTCCCTCCTGGCACTTTCCCTGTAGGAGATACCGCAAGACGTTTCTGTAGATTGGGCACAGCGCTCTGCAGGGTGTTAGCAGAGACTTTCCCGGGACAGTGAAACCCTATGTCAGAGACACTGAGAAGAAGCCCCAATGTTCCCTCCAGGCACTTTCAGTGTGGGTGCCTTCTCCACGTGGTTCCTGGTTTCCCTGCAGCGCTGAAGAGAATGTTAGCAAAGAGGTAACCGGCACAGCGAAAACAGTACTCAAAGACAGGGAGAGCAAGCTCTCTCTTGGCACTTTGGATGTGGGACATACAGCGAGATGTTTGCTGCTTTTGCGTTTGGCTGTTGGGAGATTTACAGCACAAAGATATCTAGTTGATTTGAAGCAGTTCCGAGAAAGTCTAAACATAATCGCCACTTCTCCCTCCTGGCACTTTCCATGTGGGAGATATAGCAGGATGTATATTGGTTTTGAGGACAACTCAATGGACAGTGTAGGGAGAAAAGTTCCTGGCTCCTTGAATGCCGTTCCTGGAGACACTGCGATCAATGAGGGAGATATGTCAAGATGTGTGTTGGTTTTGAGGACGGCTCTCTGGAGAGTCTTAGCAAAGAGGTCACAGGGATAATCAGAGCAATTCTCAGAGACACTGAGAACAAGATGGACAGTTCCCTCCTGGCACTTTCCCTGTAGGAGATACCGCAAGACGTTTCTGTAGATTGGGCACAGCGCTCTGCAGGGTGTTAGCAGAGACTTTCCCGGGACAGTGAAACCCTATGTCAGAGACACTGAGAAGAAGCCCCAATGTTCCCTCCAGGCACTTTCAGTGTGGGTGCCTTCTCCACGTGGTTCCTGGTTTCCCTGCAGCGCTGAAGAGAATGTTAGCAAAGAGGTAACCGGGACAGTGAAAACAGTACTCAAAGAGAGGGAGAGCAAGCTCTCTCTTGGCACTTTGGATGTGGGACATACAGCGAGATGTTTGCTGCTTTTGCGTTTGGCTGTTGGGAGATTTACAGCACAAAGATATCTAGTTGATTTGAAGCAGTTCCGAGAAAGTCTAAACATAATCGCCACTTCTCCCTCCTGGCACTTTCCATGTGGGAGATATAGCAGGATGTATATTGGTTTTGAGGACAACTCAATGGACAGTGTAGGGAGAAAAGTTCCTGGCTCCTTGAATGCCGTTCCTGGAGACACTGCGATCAATGAGGGAGATATGTCAAGATGTGTGTTGGTTTTGAGGACGGCTCTCTGGAGAGTCTTAGCAAAGAGGTCACAGGGATAATCAGAGCAATTCTCAGAGACACTGAGAACAAGATGGACAGTTCCCTCCTGGCACTTTCCCTGTAGGAGATACCGCAAGACGTTTCTGTAGATTGGGCACAGCGCTCTGCAGGGTGTTAGCAGAGACTTTCCCGGGACAGTGAAACCCTATGTCAGAGACACTGAGAAGAAGCCCCAATGTTCCCTCCAGGCACTTTCAGTGTGGGTGCCTTCTCCACGTGGTTCCTGGTTTCCCTGCAGCGCTGAAGAGAATGTTAGCAAAGAGGTAACCGGCACAGCGAAAACAGTACTCAAAGACAGGGAGAGCAAGCTCTCTCTTGGCACTTTGGATGTGGGACATACAGCGAGATGTTTGCTGCTTTTGCGTTTGGCTGTTGGGAGATTTACAGCACAAAGATATCTAGTTGATTTGAAGCAGTTCCGAGAAAGTCTAAACATAATCGCCACTTCTCCCTCCTGGCACTTTCCATGTGGGAGATATAGCAGGATGTATATTGGTTTTGAGGACAACTCAATGGACAGTGTAGGGAGAAAAGTTCCTGGCTCCTTGAATGCCGTTCCTGGAGACACTGCGATCAATGAGGGAGATATGTCAAGATGTGTGTTTGTTTTGAGGACGGCTCTCTGGAGAGTCTTAGCAAAGAGGTCACAGGGATAATCAGAGCAATTCTCAGAGACACTGAGAACAAGATGGACAGTTCCCTCCTGGCACTTTCCCTGTAGGAGATACCGCAAGACGTTTCTGTAGATTGGGCACAGCGCTCTGCAGGGTGTTAGCAGAGACTTTCCCGGGACAGTGAAACCCTATGTCAGAGACACTGAGAAGAAGCCCCAATGTTCCCTCCAGGCACTTTCAGTGTGGGTGCCTTCTCCACGTGGTTCCTGGTTTCCCTGCAGCGCTGAAGAGAATGTTAGCAAAGAGGTAACCGGCACAGCGAAAACAGTACTCAAAGACAGGGAGAGCAAGCTCTCTCTTGGCACTTTGGATGTGGGACATACAGCGAGATGTTTGCTGCTTTTGCGTTTGGCTGTTGGGAGATTTACAGCACAAAGATATCTAGTTGATTTGAAGCAGTTCCGAGAAAGTCTAAACATAATCGCCACTTCTCCCTCCTGGCACTTTCCATGTGGGAGATATAGCAGGATGTATATTGGTTTTGAGGACAACTCAATGGACAGTGTAGGGAGAAAAGTTCCTGGCTCCTTGAATGCCGTTCCTGGAGACACTGCGATCAATGTGGGAGATATGTCAAGATGTGTGTTGGTTTTGAGGACGGCTCTCTGGAGAGTCTTAGCAAAGAGGTCACAGGGATAATCAGAGCAATTCTCAGAGACACTGAGAACAAGCTCGACAATTCCCTCCTGGCACTTTCCCTGTAGGAGATACCGCAAGACGTTTCTGTAGATTGGGCACAGCGCTCTGCAGGGTGTTAGCAGAGACTTTCCCGGGACAGTGAAACCCTATGTCAGAGACACTGAGAAGAAGCCCCAATGTTCCCTCCAGGCACTTTCAGTGTGGGTGCCTTCTCCACGTGGTTCCTGGTTTCCCTGCAGCGCTGAAGAGAATGTTAGCAAAGAGGTAACCGGCACAGCGAAAACAGTACTCAAAGACAGGGAGAGCAAGCTCTCTCTTGGCACTTTGGATGTGGGACATACAGCGAGATGTTTGCTGCTTTTGCGTTTGGCTGTTGGGAGATTTACAGCACAAAGATATCTAGTTGATTTGAAGCAGTTCCGAGAAAGTCTAAACATAATCGCCACTTCTCCCTCCTGGCACTTTCCATGTGGGAGATATAGCAGGATGTATATTGGTTTTGAGGACAACTCAATGGACAGTGTAGGGAGAAAAGTTCCTGGCTCCTTGAATGCCGTTCCTGGAGACACTGCGATCAATGTGGGAGATATGTCAAGATGTGTGTTGGTTTTGAGGACGGCTCTCTGGAGAGTCTTAGCAAAGAGGTCACAGGGATAATCAGAGCAATTCTCAGAGACACTGAGAACAAGATGGACAGTTCCCTCCTGGCACTTTCCCTGTAGGAGATACCGCAAGACGTTTCTGTAGATTGGGCACAGCGCTCTGCAGGGTGTTAGCAGAGACTTTCCCGGGACAGTGAAACCCTATGTCAGAGACACTGAGAAGAAGCCCCAATGTTCCCTCCAGGCACTTTCAGTGTGGGTGCCTTCTCCACGTGGTTCCTGGTTTCCCTGCAGCGCTGAAGAGAATGTTAGCAAAGAGGTAACCGGGACAGTGAAAACAGTACTCAAAGAGAGGGAGAGCAAGCTCTCTCTTGGCACTTTGGATGTGGGACATACAGCGAGATGTTTGCTGCTTTTGCGTTTGGCTGTTGGGAGATTTACAGCACAAAGATATCTAGTTGATTTGAAGCAGTTCCGAGAAAGTCTAAACATAATCGCCACTTCTCCCTCCTGGCACTTTCCATGTGGGAGATATAGCAGGATGTATATTGGTTTTGAGGACAACTCAATGGACAGTGTAGGGAGAAAAGTTCCTGGCTCCTTGAATGCCGTTCCTGGAGACACTGCGATCAATGAGGGAGATATGTCAAGATGTGTGTTGGTTTTGAGGACGGCTCTCTGGAGAGTCTTAGCAAAGAGGTCACAGGGATAATCAGAGCAATTCTCAGAGACACTGAGAACAAGATGGACAGTTCCCTCCTGGCACTTTCCCTGTAGGAGATACCGCAAGACGTTTCTGTAGATTGGGCACAGCGCTCTGCAGGGTGTTAGCAGAGACTTTCCCGGGACAGTGAAACCCTATGTCAGAGACACTGAGAAGAAGCCCCAATGTTCCCTCCAGGCACTTTCAGTGTGGGTGCCTTCTCCACGTGGTTCCTGGTTTCCCTGCAGCGCTGAAGAGAATGTTAGCAAAGAGGTAACCGGCACAGCGAAAACAGTACTCAAAGACAGGGAGAGCAAGCTCTCTCTTGGCACTTTGGATGTGGGACATACAGCGAGATGTTTGCTGCTTTTGCGTTTGGCTGTTGGGAGATTTACAGCACAAAGATATCTAGTTGATTTGAAGCAGTTCCGAGAAAGTCTAAACATAATCGCCACTTCTCCCTCCTGGCACTTTCCATGTGGGAGATATAGCAGGATGTATATTGGTTTTGAGGACAACTCAATGGACAGTGTAGGGAGAAAAGTTCCTGGCTCCTTGAATGCCGTTCCTGGAGACACTGCGATCAATGAGGGAGATATGTCAAGATGTGTGTTTGTTTTGAGGACGGCTCTCTGGAGAGTCTTAGCAAAGAGGTCACAGGGATAATCAGAGCAATTCTCAGAGACACTGAGAACAAGATGGACAGTTCCCTCCTGGCACTTTCCCTGTAGGAGATACCGCAAGACGTTTCTGTAGATTGGGCACAGCGCTCTGCAGGGTGTTAGCAGAGACTTTCCCGGGACAGTGAAACCCTATGTCAGAGACACTGAGAAGAAGCCCCAATGTTCCCTCCAGGCACTTTCAGTGTGGGTGCCTTCTCCACGTGGTTCCTGGTTTCCCTGCAGCGCTGAAGAGAATGTTAGCAAAGAGGTAACCGGCACAGCGAAAACAGTACTCAAAGACAGGGAGAGCAAGCTCTCTCTTGGCACTTTGGATGTGGGACATACAGCGAGATGTTTGCTGCTTTTGCGTTTGGCTGTTGGGAGATTTACAGCACAAAGATATCTAGTTGATTTGAAGCAGTTCCGAGAAAGTCTAAACATAATCGCCACTTCTCCCTCCTGGCACTTTCCATGTGGGAGATATAGCAGGATGTATATTGGTTTTGAGGACAACTCAATGGACAGTGTAGGGAGAAAAGTTCCTGGCTCCTTGAATGCCGTTCCTGGAGACACTGCGATCAATGTGGGAGATATGTCAAGATGTGTGTTGGTTTTGAGGACGGCTCTCTGGAGAGTCTTAGCAAAGAGGTCACAGGGATAATCAGAGCAATTCTCAGAGACACTGAGAACAAGCTCGACAATTCCCTCCTGGCACTTTCCCTGTAGGAGATACCGCAAGACGTTTCTGTAGATTGGGCACAGCGCTCTGCAGGGTGTTAGCAGAGACTTTCCCGGGACAGTGAAACCCTATGTCAGAGACACTGAGAAGAAGCCCCAATGTTCCCTCCAGGCACTTTCAGTGTGGGTGCCTTCTCCACGTGGTTCCTGGTTTCCCTGCAGCGCTGAAGAGAATGTTAGCAAAGAGGTAACCGGCACAGCGAAAACAGTACTCAAAGACAGGGAGAGCAAGCTCTCTCTTGGCACTTTGGATGTGGGACATACAGCGAGATGTTTGCTGCTTTTGCGTTTGGCTGTTGGGAGATTTACAGCACAAAGATATCTAGTTGATTTGAAGCAGTTCCGAGAAAGTCTAAACATAATCGCCACTTCTCCCTCCTGGCACTTTCCATGTGGGAGATATAGCAGGATGTATATTGGTTTTGAGGACAACTCAATGGACAGTGTAGGGAGAAAAGTTCCTGGCTCCTTGAATGCCGTTCCTGGAGACACTGCGATCAATGTGGGAGATATGTCAAGATGTGTGTTGGTTTTGAGGACGGCTCTCTGGAGAGTCTTAGCAAAGAGGTCACAGGGATAATCAGAGCAATTCTCAGAGACACTGAGAACAAGATGGACAGTTCCCTCCTGGCACTTTCCCTGTAGGAGATACCGCAAGACGTTTCTGTAGATTGGGCACAGCGCTCTGCAGGGTGTTAGCAGAGACTTTCCCGGGACAGTGAAACCCTATGTCAGAGACACTGAGAAAAAGCCCCAATGTTCCCTCCAGGCACTTTCAGTGTGGGTGCCTTCTCCACGTGGTTCCTGGTTTCCCTGCAGCGCTGAAGAGAATGTTAGCAAAGAGGTAACCGGCACAGCGAAAACAGTACTCAAAGACAGGGAGAGCAAGCTCTCTCTTGGCACTTTGGATGTGGGACATACAGCGAGATGTTTGCTGCTTTTGCGTTTGGCTGTTGGGAGATTTACAGCACAAAGATATCTAGTTGATTTGAAGCAGTTCCGAGAAAGTCTAAACATAATCGCCACTTCTCCCTCCTGGCACTTTCCATGTGGGAGATATAGCAGGATGTATATTGGTTTTGAGGACAACTCAATGGACAGTGTAGGGAGAAAAGTTCCTGGCTCCTTGAATGCCGTTCCTGGAGACACTGCGATCAATGAGGGAGATATGTCAAGATGTGTGTTGGTTTTGAGGACGGCTCTCTGGAGAGTCTTAGCAAAGAGGTCACAGGGATAATCAGAGCAATTCTCAGAGACACTGAGAACAAGATGGACAGTTCCCTCCTGGCACTTTCCCTGTAGGAGATACCGCAAGACGTTTCTGTAGATTGGGCACAGCGCTCTGCAGGGTGTTAGCAGAGACTTTCCCGGGACAGTGAAAC